>NC_071531.1:91624773-91887273 GCF_026979565.1 Vidua chalybeata | reverse complement strand
GCACCAAACAGAGGATGCATTCCCAAAGGGACAGTGCACACCCCAGGAAGTCTTCAAAGGGGTCTGAGCTCAGCCATGGTACATATATGTGTCCAGATAGGATTATGGATAATGACACCAACCCATGGAACAACCTAGAACTGGACCAACAATTCAGCACCACGCAGAGATAAAACAAAGAAGTTCATGAATTTACTGGTGAAGAGGGCTTGCAAGTCATTCTGAGTTGGTCTGGACTAGTTGATACAACTGAAAAGGTAAAGGAACCTCTCCTTGAAGAGGCTGTCTTGAGCCACATCCTTATACAGAAAGATATTTAAATACCAGCTGCTGCCTGCTTTATGCTCAAATCTTAGTGGAGCTGTTGATGAAATGAAACATCTGAGGAAATCTCAGAGGTGGGAGCTGGAACACTGAGACTGCTGTGTCTTTAGTAGCACTTGGACATGTAGGAGTTTGCTCATAAATGAGAAATTCTGCTACCCAGAATGGCTGTAAGGGCATCTTTTCACTGGAAGATAAGATGTTATTCTCCCTCCCTGCAGGTGCACCAGTTGTAGATTTATAGAGGGAGCTGAGCAAGGGCATCTTCAAATCTCAGTGGAAAAGTGTGACATGTCCACCTGCAAGTATATGCCTGCAAACACCACTCTGTTTTCCAGATTGCTCAGGATGAGCAGCACAAAAGCATTTTTTAGGATCAGCTGCTGACTTTAATTCCACATACTTGTGATGCTACCGTGTGAACAGAGTTTCTGCCTGAAGCAGCTCTCCCAGGGGATTGCTCCGCAGCTCCTCTGAGCAGCCCGGAGACTGCAGCAGAGGGGCCATACAGCTCTTCATTTCTCTCTCCAGGTCATTTGGTCTCTAGTGCCTATCTCAGTGCCATCAATCATTCTACTGCATTTACTGAACCATCCAGACCTTGTGAGATAAAGCACTGTACAAATCCTTCTTCAGGAAAAGAAGTGGTTCAGTAAGGAATGAGAACTTTCCCACTGATGAGTTTGCAAAGACCATAAGAGACTTGGCTAGACTTCAGAATCAAAGACACCAGAGAAGATATTTTGTAGTTAGTAAATCACAGGTTAGCATCTGGTTCCTGACAGCAATTATATTCTCCTCAGGAATGGGTTTAGATCAGTGGGGTAAATCCTTTCCATTCTTTTCTTAGGTCAGAGTTTGCTTCGTTCCTCATATTTCCCATGAGCTACTTCCAAGGATACCTTAGAGTGGCTGATGAACAACAGAGATGAATACTCAGTTACCACGTTTGCATCCAGCTGAGAATGTTTCACCTCCACACCCTGTCCAGTGGCTCTTTGGTGCCACTGCCTCTGATTTCCAGAACAGAGTTATTTATGTGCAGCTGCATAAATGCAGTTGTTACAGCTAAGGAACTTAGTTCAGTGAGCAACTATTCTCCAGGGGTTCCCCTGCCTCCCTCCTTGTATTGAGAATGCTTCCAGCTTCACTGAGGCTGTTCTTTCCAGACTGCCTCAGTTGCGATGGTTTCCAGGGCTTGATTTACACAGCCTTACCAAGATTAGTCCTGCAGCAGGAGATAGCTCTTATCATTCAGGGCTTGCTCCTCTGCTCTGACTCTGAGCAGGGCGTCTACTCAAGCAGCTGTAATATGTCTTCTATGCAGGTCCTGCAGCTGGTGGGAGAATTCCCATCCTTATATTGATACCATAAATTAAGGAGTTGCACGTGAGTGGTTCAGACAGGTCTTTGCAGATCACCTCAAGAAACAAGACATGAAACAGGACATCAGGATGTGACATCTCAAGTCCACACAAGCACAGAGAAGAGCCCAATATACAGCAGGAAGGCTTCAAGCAATGTGAGACAGGTTTGGTACACTGCCAAGGAGCTCACACTTCATGTCATAAGAAGGGTTATCCTTCTGTGCCCTGTGCTTTGAAATTGTGAGATTGAAGAACCAACAGAGACAGACAGCAAGCTGGTTTTTGAGTTGATCCCTGTGGTTGGAACTGGTTTGGCTCAGCTGCCCTGTGATCCTCCTTAAAGCCCAGATGAGCAGTGATAAATAGTGCAAAAAGGAGAATTCCTCTGACCAATGCTCTGAGATCAGCTGGCACTTACAACTGGCCACACAACTCTTAAAAAAAAAAAAAAAAAAAAAAAAAAAAAAAAGGTGATTTTTGAGTATTTGAAGTAAAGAGAATTTTTAGTCTCAAACTTACAATACCACAGCCATCTAGGAAATTAATTAGTTTATTTTGTATGGTAGGACAGTGTTGCCTTGCTGTTGGCTTTGTCTGGAAAAGCATTTTCTGTTTGCAGAGGTAAAAGAGGACATTTGGAGCCAAGTCTGGTGGTTCAGCTTGGATGAACAATTTCCAGGAGTGTATTTTGGTAAATGAGTGGCTCATCATAGCCTGGAGTATTTCAACCCTGGGTTATTGGGTTAGGAAAAAAAGCTCTGTAACCTCTAAGTCTTAGTATGATTCTTCTATGGTGATAGAGAATTTTCCTGCTATCCAGGGAAGGATGGCTGAGTCAAAACCAGGGAAATGCTTTCTTGCTCTGCTTGGCAAGAAATCATGTGTTAAGTGGACAATACAAGGTACTGACCAGCAGCCTGAATTCTTGAACCTACAGTCCCACACAGAGATACTGCTCACAGAAGGGCCCTGCTGCCTTCTCCAGTATCCATACTTCTGTGAGAGGGGGAGCAGTTCACCAGTTTAAAAGCACAATTTTCATTACCTCCAAATAAAAGTTCTGCATGTTATAGCTGCACTGGTGGGACAGCAGTACTGCCCAGAGTACATGGTAAATTCCAGTGGTTTTGACAGCATCTCCCAACTCAGATTGGTGTATGCTTGAACATCCTCAGTGACCTGAAGTTGTGTATAGGAGTAGCTCATTGTTTCTTTTTAAATGGTGTCCTGATACATGAGTCCATTTGTTGTATCTCTGACTCTCCAGAGGACTGTGGGGGTGATGAGCTATGGACCACTGAGTTCCTTTAGCAATCCAAATAAAAACAAAGGTTGGGACCTCATTCGTATGAAGCGGATCCAGCTCTAGTTACCATGACACCATGACAATCAACTTGTTTACTGCTTCAAGGTACAGTCTAAACATTCTTGGCATGTCATTTGCATAGCAATATCCAGAATGCTTTGTGTCACTCTACTGTATTAGGGCTCAGCAAATGCATTGAAAGGTTTCTTTACATGTATGCTTAACTAAAGAGAAAGAAAGGAAGAGAAAGGAGAAGAGAGCTTTACTTTTGGTAGCATGTTTCATACAAAGTGTAATCTAAACTGTGTGCAAAATTAAACATAAGAGCGGGATACATGACCCCCATATGTTCTGGAGAAAGAGGAAGGGAGGTAATTATTCAACAGAGGGTGGAAAACAACTGAGAATATCTAGGACTCATTTTGGCAGAGTATTTAAGCATGTGCTTAACTTTAAACAGGTGACTGGCTGAAATGCAGGAAGGAAAAATAAAAAAGCACAGGGAAGTAAGAAAACATGGATTAGTAGAAGAAGAGGGAATAATGACAGGGAGCCAGCTTGGCTGTGTGAGCTGGCAGCACTGCAGAAAGGCCAGGGCGGGTGTGTTGGCTGGGAATAGCTGGTGGGTTGGAAGGGTGCATGGAGAGCTGTGCCAGGACACTGTGTACAGGGAAGCCTGCGTGGCAGTGAATGAGGCACCCAGGTATCAGCTGGCATAAACCAATGTGGTTCCTCTGCTTGCTCACCACTGCTGACAACCTGAGTGTTGGCTTCAACAGTTGTGCAAGCAGGGCTGGGAGTGAAACATTCCCAAAATGTCTCTGAAAGGATGAGGCCTGGGGAGAAGACAGAAACTGGGGCAAGATTGTGATTGATGGTAGTGAATGGCCAAAAGTATGCAAAGCTGGATCTGGAGTCAGCCAGAGAGATGGGAATCTTACCAGTTAGTGCAGGCAAGAGTACAAGAGGGTAGTGGCGGGGAAGCTGAAAGCCTGGGAGGTGATGCAACAGCAGAACAGGCTTTTAATGTGCTGGAGCAGCTTCTATCTGGGTTGTGACAGGTTAAGTCAGCTCTGCAAGGGGCCAGGGTAGGACTCAGACAGGTCTCAGATGCCATCAGAACTATTTCACTATAGTCACAGGCATCTAGGTAGAAAGCATGAGGTCCAGCAGGTTTGACAATGGCAATACTCCAGCTGTCTTGTCTTCCCTCTGTGCCCATAGCACATCTAGGCTCAGGACTGGTCATGCTCAAAAGAGTAACTTGATGGCCAGGAACTAAGGACAGGAGTTTCCCACATCATCATCAGCTTTCATTTACCTTCCTCCTAGCACAGTGTGGTGTCCTCCCAGTTCAGGCACTAAAAAAAACTCAGAGTTGACACGGTGACATGACATCAGAGATAAATATCTCTTGCAGATTCAGTGAATCTCTCAGACTTTGGTCAACTCAGAGATCAAAGCTGGTTTTATCTAGAGGAAAGAATTAATGGAGAGGCATTTTAACACTTCTGTGTCTGCTGTAATAAATTATCTGCAATCCTGTACACTGTTCCTAGCTGAGACCATGGGAATAGACTCAGGAAACAACCCACATCAGAGGTGGACAGCTTGCTCAGTAGGATAGCCTTTACAGATCAGACATCTCTATGCTACCTCCAATAGAACATCAGACCAGACAACTCTGGTCTGAAAGAGCCCTGTATAGTGGGAAGGTCTGAATAAGACAGCTCCCAGGAGTGTATTTGTGTCATCCTCAGGGAACAGCCTCTGCCTCATTCAGTCCATGTATCTCCTTTGCAGCACCTGGCTTGTGGAGACCTTTTCTCCCCAGAGTTACTGATCCCCATGAATTTCCTCTGGGTTTATATCACACCAAGTGCAAAATTACTATGACTTTAAAGAAAACTTAAACAACATATGTACATGTGTTTGACCATTTTATGCTTCATGTTCTACCACATTATGCTTAATCCTTCTGCTCTGCCTTGCACACTACAAGCCACTCGAACATCTACACATTTTGCAGGTCTGTATGGATCATCTACTATTATTTGGTATTTAGCTGAGGCTTGAGTGAAAAGGGGGTTCTTAACAAAAAAAAAAAAAAAAAAAAAAAGGTGCAATCCAAGGCACTGCACACTTTTGTAGTCTACACTGACCAGGAGCAGTCAAGTAAAGGCAGCTAGGCCTCCACACAGGATATTTAAATATTTTAAAATAAAACTAAATCCATGTATTTGCAGCCACAGCTACCATATGTTCTCTCCAACAATATGGCTGTATCTGTCTTCTCTGTTCAGGCTTTCAGGTGTGAATTTGCTTGTCAAGAACCATTTGAGGTGCCTAGTCCTATTTCAGATGTACCAGAGTATCTGACATCCTCATCAGACTGGCTGAAGGGACCTATCAGCTGCAGACCCCTCTGGAGCAGTGACTGAAGCCATCCAGACCAGATACTCCCACCCAAGATCTAACGTGCTAGTACAAACCAATGTTTAAGCGTGGGAGCCACTGCCCATGCAGCTGCAAAGTGCATAAAATAACGTACTTGTAATCTGTGGTGATGCTAATAGCTTTCATAGTTGGAAACCTGAGGCTGAGGGAAAGAATAGACACAGATCTGACAGGAGTTACTATCTCTGAGGCACCTTTTGGGTCCATGCTAACATCCTATTGATGTGTTTTCTCCAATTTGGTCTATATAGACTGGTAGCAAATATGTGATAAAAATGTACTCTTTTCTATGTGTGCTTTATTGGGAACAAGCCTGACAGAAAACGTCAAGGAGGAAAGGACAACTTAGAGAAGGTTGTAGCGGAATAAGAAAGGGGATATAGCAAACTTAACAATGAAGACTTTTTCCTGATTATGATAATTACTACTTCTTTTTTTAGTTAGCTAGTTAGTTTGGTTTTATTTATATATGCTGGATATATATGGGTTATATAAAATAGAGTATATAGAGTAGTTCTAGAGCAGTCAGCTGTCCAGCACCAGGCAGCCATTCCTGTAGAGCTACAGACATATTAAGCATCAGGCCCAGCCATTTGCTGCCATCATCAGTGTCAGTATCCTAGGAGATGTCCTGATCTTGCATAATTACATCCTGATAAATAAGTACTTTGTGCTCGTAGTAAAAACACTTTCAAAATTAATGTAATTGAGAGAGAGCTACTGTTGATGTACCTGTCTTCAAATCATTAGGGATGTCATGCAAAACTATTTTATTTAGGATGGTTTTTTTAACACCCACCTATATTTTAAAGTAATCACATTCAGAGACCAAATTATATTGTTATTAGAGAATCAAATTTCAGAGCTGCCCACAGGAACCTAAGGATTAAAAATTAATCCTTGTTATCCCAGTAAATTAGTGGGTAAGGTTCATTCTAAGTAAATAAGAGTATAGAAAAACACCTAGTTACCCAGTGTACACCCAGTGTAATGCTATTCCAAAGCAGCAAGTCCATTTACCCCAAACACTATTCCAAAGCCATAGGGCCAGCTCAGAGCTGGCACTGTGTAAATACGTTAACTGCAGATAAACCAAATAATGGAATTCCTGAGTTAATAATACTGGTTTTGTGGTTAAGAGCAACAACATTTAAAATACCAATGCATGTTTTCAACTGTAAACCTCTTTGATGCAGACTTTATGTGGAACCAAATGAAGTCGAGAGATAAAAATAAAAATCACATTAATGTAAAAGCCAAATAGTGCAAATTAATCTTAAGTAGATGTAAGTCCACAGGTAATTAATGTTGAAAAGGTTCTTCATTCCAAACTTTTGTTTTTTTTCACAGGTATCCATAAAATGTTCACATTTTGTGCCTGTGAAAAGAGAGTGGTTGCATATGTGATGGGATGGGGTGTAGGACACCAAAATTCAGCAATACCAGTGTGTGGAAAAGAGAGCCCAGCATGATCTTTTGTCCTCCTTCCCCTGCCAGGACAGTCACTTTTGCTCTGCGATATAGTCTTTACAACCTTCATAGCATCCAAAGAGTCTCCTCTCTGCATGCTAGGGCAGAAGTAATTCAACTTTAATACATAAATATGATCAAAAAAGTGTATACTGGAAAATATTCAAACCCCCTTTGTGCATTTATAAATTTGCTTCCTGTTGGAATCAGGTGAGACTGGGCATTTTAGATGCTAAAATGCTTAAGTAACTTTCAGAAACCTGCTGCCAAAATGGCTAGAGATAGAAAGTTGAAAATTGGCATGTTATGACATTCGCTTTAGCAGAGGTGCCCACACTCTTCCCACAGCAAAATGACTTTAATTTGCCCAACCTCAGAGTCCTTGAAAATGACACTCTGAGCATTTGCTGTAATGATTTCTCACTAAATTAGAAAAATGCCCAACTAAGGAGGGATTATCTCTGCATGTGGATGTGGCATAATGACTGTCAAGTGCACTGAGAGCCCCACTGGGCTTTGCAAGGTACACAGGGTCTGCAGCAGAGGCCAGCGTGCATCAGAGAATATTAATACTGTCTTGTTGGGGCCATCCATTGTGATACTCCACTGCTGTTCAGACAAAATTATACCATATGAGGGAATTCTCTTTGCTACTTTACATATATGAGGTACATTTTAGAGCTGAGGATTGTTCCAAATGGTCTGGCTGACAAACTCAGTCCATAAAGGATGCAGTCACGTGTGTGCCCACACGCTGTAATGCGTGCACCGGCTGGGGCAGCATCACTACAAGATTCTTCCTTGCAGCCCACAGCCGCTGTGCCTGCAGTGAGGATGTGATAGTGAACTTCATTCTGCATACCTATAAAATTTTGCAGCTGCTCCCTCAGATCCCACCAGTTCTGGTTCCTCAGGACAAAATGTGTTTGTCCACAAGGTACTCTTATTCTGCCAGGCATGCTGCTGCCCAGGTTTCACAGTGAGTAAGGAGGAAGCTGCGTGGGCAGTGCCACTGCCTCATCATCCCTATCACAGTGGTGAGAAACTCTCCCTGTCTGCTTCAGCTCAGCCTCAAAACAGGAGTGTGAGGAAGCACATTTTGTACGTCAGAGCTCGTGCTGTGGAGGAACAGAGACATGATGGGAATGCGCTGACAGACAAGGATGTTGAGAGCTTCAGCAGCACTACCACAATACCACTCCAACAGCAACCCTCAAATGCTCAGTGCTGGTGTTCCTTGCATCTCACTGCCAGCCAACTGGCTCAATCCCATGCTGCTGAGCAGGCATGAGGAGCACACGCACGCACCTCTACGGGTGCCACTGACTTCAGTGCCAGTGCTCTGTAAAAGGATGCCAGACCCCTACATTAGGCTGCTTCTGCCTCTATTTTGCAATGACTTTTCAAAACAAGCCTGGTAAACATGAGCAGGATGGGAGGTGAGTGCTGGAAAATCTGCAGGGCCCTGCTGTGCAAATTAAGGTCCTCTGAGGGGTCTTTTCTGTTGAAACTGGTCCACTGGGGAAGAACGGGCATGCAGGAAACATTACAAGGCCAAGCACCAGGCAAGACTGACTGACTCTTGTATCAAAGCCAGATTTTAGTCTCAAACCTGCCAAATTCATCCCCAACAGTCAAGGGAAAAGAAGCCAGGAAGATGCTGCCCATGGGATGTTGTAACTACGAGCTTGCCCTGCTATCCCATCTCAGCTGGGTAATGTGGGAAGCCAGCAGAGGAGGAAGCCAAGATGGAGAGGTAAGAGGTCTAAGGGTCCCAGGAGTCAGTGAGTGAAGGAAGGCCACCAAGGAGCCTGCACATTTTGTCCATGTGCCTCAATCTTGATAATGCAGCTACCTAGTGTCACCAAAACCTTGCAGCTTCCAGATGGGGAACACAAATCAGGCCAGACCAGCAGGGTGAGAGTACTGCCTTGTGCCTGTCCTGCACTGTCATGTCTAATAGTTCCTCCCCACTTCACATCATCCTGAGTGTCCTTAGAGGTTCACAGTGTGCCGTGGGCTGCAGGGTCACACTTTCCACTCATCCGTGGAGTGGAGCTGGAGGAACCGGTAGATCTCCCAGACGCACAGCTATACAAGGTGTCTTGGGAAGGCTGGAGGGTGACATGTTTGTTTTATGGACAGGACTTGATGTTGTCCCAGGAGAGGGACTTTTACCTGCTCTGCTTTTACCCTTGGTGCCCAGGGATCTCAAACCCACAGCTTCCCACACCAACTTCAGCCTGTGTGTGGAGCAGCATTGACCTTCTCCTTGGGGATTTCTCATGAGGGATGGTATCTCCCTGCCTCTTCCTGATGCATATTTTGGACATGCTCTGGGATGAAAATTGGGTCCCATCCCGGTACGGGTAGGTAGCCTAGGGACCCAAGCACATCCCAGATTGCAGGGTATGAAACCCACCGTGCCAGGCGGTGCAGCTCTGCAGCCTCACGGGGAGAGTTGAGGCATCGGCTGATAGTGAAAGGACGGCCGCTGCACCCACTGAAGATCGTCCCCGTGAGCCCGAATGGAGCGGGAGTCCTGGCACAAGGGGCTTTTCCCTGCACCAATGGAGCGGCGGCCGGAGCGCTGGGCTCTGGGGGTCCCACACCCGAGGAGGTTGATGCCGGTCCGGCCCCGCGCCACTGCTTGTGGCACCCCCGGGGCTGCGGGGCCTCTCGACTGCTTCCGACGGGGCTCCCCGCGAGCCACCGGGACGAGTCACCGCGCGGAAACAACGGCAAAGCGCTGCCGGGAGCGGGGCTGCCGGAACCCAGGGCTCTCTCCGTGATGGAGAGAGTCCCAGCAGGGCCGGTTCTGGCCCCGGCCCCAGCCCCGGAGGGTCAGCGGGAGGCTGGGACAATCCTTCCACTCTGGCGGCGGCGGGCACCAGGACAGAGGAGCCGAGTCCCGGCGGCAGCCAGGTGTTTATATTGACCTACGGCCATAGGCAGGCTTGCGGCTGGGATGGCAATGAAAGGTGCTCAGCCCAGCCTGTCCCCCGGCCCGATCTTTAGCTTCGCGGGGGAGGACCGAAAGAGCCCTCGGGACCGAAAGAGCCCTCGGGACAGAAGGCGGGGGTCCCACGCACCCCGTACCTTCAGCTCGACACGGAGAAAGGAAGACTCCCCGTCATCTGCGCTCGCCGGAGCGGGCGGGTCCTGGTGCCGAGCTGCGGCGGAGAAGGGTTGGAGAGCGACTGTGCTCCCAGCGCGCACCCGCGGACGCCGAGTGGCTGCTTTCTACGCGAAGAGAAGGAAATAAACCAACAACGAGCTTTTATTGTTATCATAATCATTATTATCATCGCCATCATCGTTTCTCTGCACATAAATAAATAAATAAATATCTCCCGCGGGGAGGGAGTGGGACGGAACGGTACAACCACAGTTGTGCGCCTGGCAGCCACGAAGTCAAAACAAAACAATTTTGTAAAGGAAAAAAAAGAAAGGAAAGAAAAAAAAAAAAAAAAAAAAAAAAAAAAAAAAAAAAAAAAAAAAAAAAAGATAGTAACCCAAACAGCCTTCAACCCTCCCCGTCCGTCCGCCCACTTTTGGGCACCGCCGAATTACCGGAGGGAGCCCGGGACAGCATCCCTCCAGGCGGGCGCACTGCCCGCGCCGGGCAGCATCCGCGCACTCCGCACCCGTCTCGGTGCGCGGGGAGGTCTGCGAGGAGATTCTCGGGCTCGGGGCTGCGCCTGCGGGGAGACAAGTCGGGGAGCACTATGGGGGGACGCCTGGGGTCCTAGGGAGGAGTTTATTTACACCAGGGTGCCGGGACACCCGTCCTCATGGGCCGGGGGTCTAGAAAGCTGAGAAAGTCCTTCGTAAATTACACAAATTATACAAAACAGTATAAAATCCTTCGGCTGCATGTCAGCACCGGGGCAGGCAGGACTCCCTCCCCTGCCTTCGCCACAGTTTCTGCGGAGCCGGGTGGGTGTGCAGGTGGTTAGGGGGTGACTGCGAGACCTCTGTCGTCCTTCCCCGAGGAGGACGGAGACATGCGCAAGTCCTCGTCGTCCTCCGAGCACTTAGCGGTGGAAAGGGACGAGCATTTGCAGCTGTGGCCGCCCCCCCCGCCCCGGTGGGAGCTACTTTTGCCTTCTTTCTTGTGCTTGACCCGTCGGTTCTGGAACCAGATCTTCACCTGCTTCTCGGAGAGGTTCAGGTAGGTGGCGATCTCGATTCGCCGCAGTCGGGAGAGGTACATGTTAGAGGCGAACTCCCTCTCCAGCTCCAGGAGCTGCGTGCTGGTGAATGCGGTGCGCATCCGCTTGCTACTGGGCAGCTGGCTGGACGTGCTGTCTGGGAATGGAGAGAAGCGCACCGTCAGACCGGCCGGACCCTCCGCCGCCTGCCCCGCAACGCCGGGCACTCGCCAGTCCCCGCTGAGCCCTCCTTGCCGCCTACCCTGCGGGGCCACAGCCCTTCCTCGTCCCCGGGGGCCTGAGACCCAGCAAACGGCTGCCAGGCTGGAGTCCGAGCCCACAAGGGTACCGCGGCCGCCTCTCCCTCCCCGTCCGCACAGCCTGGATCGGAGGCTGGGCGGGCAGCAGGGGGGCTTCCCCAGCGCATCGTCCAGGGCACCGACAGAGAGAGGTGCCAGGACTCCCCGTCCAGCCTCCGTGCGCTGGGCAGGCACCCCCCTCCCCAGGTGTCTTCGGCAGGGTCCCCCGGGATCCCCATCACATCCCCGCAGCGCCCACCGCTGTCATGTAGGCATGCACCCCCCGCTCCCCGCCCCTGCCCGCCTTACCCACGGAGATGCAGTGGAACTGCCGGGGGTCGGGCAGTGGGTAGGCGCCCTGGTAGAGCGCCGGTGCGTGCCCGACGCTGACGGCGGAGACGGAGTGCTGCTGGCGGGCCAGGGGCGAGTGGCAGTACTGGGAGCCGAAGGGAGGGAAGGAAGCCTTGATGAGGGGGATAGCGGGCGGCGGCGGGTGCAGCTGGGAGGCGGTGACACAGAGCGGGCAGACGCAGAGCAGCCCGGCCTTGCGAGCGTGGCAGGCTCCGGCCGGCAGCCCGGGCAGCGGGTGCGAGGGGTGCACGGCGTAGGGGAAGAGCGGTGGCGGCGGACTGCCCTCCCCCTTCTTCTCGCCCGCCTCCCGCAGCACCAGCGAGTCCACCAGGAAGGAGCGCGGCATTGCCCCGCGCAGCCCCCGCGCAGCGCCCCGCGTAGCGCCCGCGCGGCGCCGCTGGCCAGCCCGAGTGGTGCTGAACGTCGCCCGCCGCCCGCTTTAAATAGCGCCCACGCCATGTGATGGCGGCGCCGGGCGCTCAATGGGCTTTCTGTGGCTCTTCTCTTGGCATTCACGCCGCACGCTCCCTCATTATTTCCCTTGTTAACTAAATGAACTGCATAATGTACTCTATTCTTGTCGACCCCACCCACGCCGTAGCAGGCGGCCTCTCCCCTCCTCTCCCTTTGGCGGGGTTATTTTCTCATTCTCTCGCGATTTAATATTCTTTTCTTTCTCTTTATCGCTCTCCTTCGCTTTCAGCCCAGCTTTCAGCCCGCTCCCACTTGTTTATTTTGCCGGCTGCAGCCGCGGTCTCCACCGGCGTCAGCTTCCCCTGCCAGCCCCACGGTGCCTTTCCCACCTGTGGCACCAAGTCGGCCCCCCGGTGCCGACGGCCTCTCTCTGTCCCCTCGCCTCCGGGATTTCTCGTCCCCACTGCCTCGCCCGCCGCCCTCCTCAGCCCCGCGTCTTTGTTCCCAGCCTGGTCCGGGACCTGCCACTTATTGCTGTCGCCGCCGTCGGGGGAAACCCCCGGCCACAGAGATTTGCCAGCCGATGCTCCACCGGCAAGGATATCCGCCGGGCCTCTGCGTGGGCGTGGGCGCCCTGGCACAGCTAACGGGTGCGGAGAGCCACGAGCACCTCGGCTGCGCTTGTGCGGGTACATAAAACCCGACACGCAGATACCGCTCCGTGCCGGCGGCACCCGTGAAGGGAGAAGAGGCGCCCGGCACGTTCCACGTGTCATTACACCTGGTCCCCGTGCCCAGTCCCAGCGGTAACACCTGCCATGGCACCATGGCACCGTGGCACCCACGTGCGGGGCCCCGACCCCGGCCACCACCAAAGCGCGCTAGCCCGACCCCGCATCGCCACGCACAAGCGCGCCGGGAAGTCCCCGCGGCTGTGGGGACGACAGGGAAACGGCTTATATTTCCCGAACGATGAGATTTAACTTAAACACCGCGGCGGTGTCTGGATGTCTTGGCACAGGGACCTGCTAAGTTCACAGCGGTCCCCAAAGCGAGCGCGCGTTCCTCGGAGCTAACGCGCACCGGCGCTGCCCCGTGCAGCGGCTCCCCGCGCCGCGCTCCTTGGAGCTCGTTGGTTTAGTAGGTGAATAAAGAATGCTAACAAGTAAGAAAAAAAAAATTCGTGGGGATACATATTCTACCCCGATTTTCCCGTCTAATATACGGGCAATAAAAAGACAAACGCATCCTCTGACCCCTGTCAAAACGTGGGGAGATTGCTACCGACAGAGACCTCCCCCGCTTCGAAACCAAACGGACTTTTTGAAAAGGTGGGGCGGGGAAAGGGGGAAAGTAAGAAAAAGCCTTGAAAGCGGTGTACTCCGTGTCTCAGGGCTGTGCAGAGGTTGTTTTGCCTGTGGCCACATTTTTTATAGCAATCCACGTGAGTTTTGCCGAGAGACTATTGATGCCTGAGCCTAAAAATGTACTGATGTGCACAAATGAACGGCGAAAATTACAGAGCGAACAAAAACGAATGTTAATAAAAACTCCGTTCCGCAGCGATATAGAAAGGATTCCCAAGTGTCCTTTCCCTGAAAGTGTTAATAGGGTTTGGATTTTTCTTCTTTGTTTTTAAGGAAAAGGTATTTTAAAACATTTTCCGCCGGAGCCGTGTCCCGGGAAGGGGCATTTTTCCCCGCTGAGAAGTGGCTCGCCACCGGGGGTGGTGGATTCAGCCTTATTCCGAGGGATTCCCGCTGCCCAGGGGCTGAACCCCGGGGCTCCGAGCCGCAGGGAGGCAAAGGGTTAACAGCTTCTGAATGCACACCAAGCCCAAAGCTACTGGGAAAGAATATCCAAAAAAATAACCAGTTTTTTTTTCCAGCCGCTGGACCTTATTGAATGTCATTGAAGAAAGTTTTGAATGCCAGATAAAGAGAGGCGAATTAAAGTGTGTGACAGCAGAGGATAAGCAAACACAAAGAGAACTCTGTCACACTTTGGGCAAAATCCGTGGGCTTTTTACCAAGCCTCTTCGCTATGATTGAATTAAGTAATAGGAAAACATTTTCTTTCAGTTTAGAGCCATTAGACAAAAACTTCAAAGCGAATAACACTTTTTAATGTGCAGCTCAACAATGGAATCTGTTTTGTGCTGAAATGTTTAAATGGTTTGTTGTGCAACTGCGGGCTGAAATAACCTAGACTGCAGCAAAATGGCATCCTTCAGGCCGTTTTATGAGCGCTTGAAACTAGCACAGACCTTTAATCCCAGCACTTTAAACCAGCTCCCCTCCCCGTCTTTTTGCGCCCCCCTCTTTTTGGGTTTTTTGTTTTGTTTTTAAAGAGAGGAAATTCTCCTCGTATATTTGCCATCTCGAAATGATCGCCGCTGAACTAAAAGGGTTCCGAGGGAGGGGGAAAGAGATCCTCCGGCGGGGTACGCGCTGCAGGCGGCTCGGGGGGCTGCGGGGCGGCCCCCGCCCGGACCTGCCGCTGCTGTGTGGGACGGGCGGCCCCGGCCCCGGCCCTGCGGGGGTCCTGTCGGGACAGGGTCCCCGGCGGCAGCGGGAAGTGCCGGCGCTTGGGCTCCGCACGGAGAGAATAGCCGGGTGGTAGCTGCCTCCCCCCGCGCCCTGCCCGCCCGGTCACACCCCCCGGAGAAGGGGATGGGGAGAGGGAAGCATCAGGGTGAGCATCAGCAGGGAGACCCTTAGTGAGGGGAACGTCAGGGATCACTGTGGGGGATGCAGGGGAGAGAGGGCAACAGCGCTGGCAATGACTGAGCCGTGCCTTCCCCGCTGGGGCTGGGTGACCTGCGACACGGCTGCCGGCGAGGGGACAAGGTGTCACACTGCCGCTGCCTGGGGGCGGCTGCGCCGACGTCGGCTGAAAGGAGCTCCCTCTTCATTTTGAGGGACCAGCCATCATCATTTTGTGATGAGGCCCTCACTCTCCGAGGTGCTCGCCGTTTCTGTCGGAGGGTAGGAGGTGCGTGGCACCATCAATCCCTAAGGCATGGAGAGGTGCCTTAGTTTGGGAGCTGTGGGGAGGTGAGGATGAAATCCCGCTGGAATGGGAAGGAATTGCTATTTCCAAGGAGACCATGTCCTTGGTAGCTGAGCAGGGCTGACGATTTGTGAGTGACTGTAATATTCCCCAGCCTATCCCGAATAATTATTTTCCAATGGCAAATACCAAAATGTAAATCAAAGCCAATACTAAGGCGCAAGGCACAGTGAAAGATTGTCCAGAGAATGTGCTTACACTGGACAAACACACCCAGGAGCAAGCCTGTGAGGTACCTGTGAATCCCTTCAATTAACTTGATCACTGAATGATTCTGAGTTTGAGTAACTTGTAATAGTTTTTGGTTTACTTGGTTTACTTCTGGCCTCCAGTGATCCACAATACCAGGGAATCCAGAAACATAAGCTATGTTTGTGTTTCATTTCAGTTTTTCCAAAATAAAGGCTAAACCACAGGGAGTTTTTTTATATGAGTTTTTCTTTATCTCTTGTCTGTTCAATCAACTCCTCTCAAATTTATAATTGCATAATTTTTGTAGCCTATTAGCAATGGTTTTAAAAGGGGCTTTAAAAAGGAGACACTATTTACAAGGACAAATATTGATAGCACAAAGGGGAATGGGTTTAAACTGGAAGTGGAGAGATTCAGATTATTTGTTAGGAAGAAATTCAGAGGGTAGTGAGACACTGGAACAGGTTGTCCAGAGAAGCTGTGGATGTCCCATCCCTGGAAGTGTTTAAGGCCAGGCTGGATGCGACCCTGAGAACCTGGCCATGGTGAGGGGGTTTGGAATTAGATGATCTTTAAGGTCCCTTCAACCCTAAGTCATTCCATGTTTCTGTGACCTAGCCCTGCCACATTTCCATGTGGTTCATCCAGTTTCATCTGTTTTCTATCACAGTTTATCAAGACAACAGCTTATCTTGCCAGTAAAACCTGTGCCACAGGACCAAATCAAAGCTGCTTGTTTCTGTAACTTTTATTTTCTCTTTCCACAGCAGATACCTAGGGTAGAGATTTGCCATTTAGATCTTCTTCAGTCCCAGTGGTTCCTAATAGAGTTGGTTTATAAGGGAACCTTGTACTCATCTTCTAAGAAGACCATTTGTTGCTTTGTTTCTCCTCCTTTATTTGACCTTTCACTGAGGAGACTGTTTCAAAGATGTAGCTGTAACAAGACAAGTGTGAATATGCAAAAATAAACAATTTAAAATAACTTTTTGCTTTTATAGTGAGACCACATTTCAAATTGCTGGTGACCTTGTAGGACAAAAGTACTCAAAGGATGGAGAAGTGCTTGAGAGTAATGAAGACAAGGAATTGCTAAAGAGGAGTTGGATATTAGTTTTGCAGATGTTGTTAAAATACAAAATTGTTAGAAATACCATCCTTCAACCTCAGAATCCACCCTATTTCCCAACCCTTTTTTATTGCCGTCTTCTCCTTTCTCCAAACTCCTCACCTTTATGTGTTTCAAGTCCTCTACAAACTGAAAGTTTCAGAGGCTGTCAAACTGCTCTTTGAGAAATTCACAAGGGGAAATTCTGTCATTTTGTACAGTAAGAAGCTGTATCATATCTGTTGTTTATATGAAGCATTTGAACAGTTTCCTGTAGCTGATGTACTTCTTTTTAATCCCATTCATGTGGATGGCATAATCAAACCATATTGATCTGCAGCATGGGTGCTTGAGGTTGCTGGCTTCTTGTCCCCTTCCTGGCAGATTTGGAGGGTCTTGCAGTGGATGTAGTTATTGCTGAATGAGACATCTGGTTAGAGCATTTTGTAATGGAAGAGAGAGGACTAAATTTCTGTTAGATTCACTGATGAAGATCTTTGACTTCCAAGTGAAGTTCTACAGGAAGCCAACAGAAAAAAAGCAGGTTTTCCTGTCATTTAAAAGAGAATATCAGAGAGCTGAAGATACTAGAGCCAATAAAGCCACTGAAAAACAAGCTCCCAGGTGGAGTTCCCCAACACACAGAAGGCATTTCCTGAATGCTTTTGCTACACAGCCACATGCAGAAACACATCATGAGTGTTGCCAAAGGAGGAGTATGGAAATTGGGGCATGGTGTTCTGCTCTGGATCAGGTGCTGGTAGGTTGCACATGGTGAGTAGCAAGGGTTGTGAGCAAAGAAGGAGGTTTGCTTACCTGCCCCAGGGTTTGCTGGCCACTGCTGGTGACGTGACAGAGCCTGAAAGCTGCAGAACTGTGTAGCTTGGTCTCTTCTCTGATGCTGACAAATACATGTTTCTCAAGTGTTTATCACACACAAACATGAAATGATTATCTGAAATGTTTATTCAGCTTGTGTAAAGCAGATCTAACCAAGGTATGTTAATTCTTTTAACTTGCCAGTCCTGGCAGTAGACTGAGAAAAGGAACACTCTGAACTGACAAAATAATTTCCTTATTTTCATTACATTTTTGAGGACTTTAACACCCCTATTGAACACAGCAGAGTATCCAGAATATATTAAGCCACTTGTGTTTATGTCTGCATATGTGGACATGAGCTGATAAATTATATATATTTATGTTTATGTTTACATATATGTTTATATATAGACATATCAAGTGTGTATGATGGATGTTTACAGCCACACACAACCATACTGTGGACATTATATGAGAAATAATTTCCTGGAAACTGAGCCGTTTGTTGACCTCCTTATATTCGCATGCTAATCTTCTAGTTTACAGCAGATTGTTTTTTAGAGACAAAAAACCAATCACTAGTTAACATAAACAACATCAGGGATATCTAAGCCAGTACATGACAAACATATGTGATGGCACTGCCTTTTTTTTTCTGTATTTCAAATGCAAGTAAAGCCTGTGATTTTCTTTCTTCTGCTTGTTTGTTTTGGCAAGCATAGTGACCTAACACTTAACAAAGTTTGGATTTGTAGGTGTTGCAGGCTGTCCTGGATTAGTACCAGATCTGGGAAGTTTCCAACTCAAAATGTGGACATCACAAATCTGACTTCATTCTGTTTTGCTGTTAGATCTTCATCTTCCACATTTGGAGAGTGGTGTCAAAGAATGCCCTGTCCTATGACCCTGCGTACCTGGTGTGTAGAATCACAGCTGAGCTACAGCTGGGGAAGTGCATGAGCAAACAGACTCAAGGTTTCTCTTGAAAGAGCTCAATTTTCATCTTTAGTCCCTCCCACCGTGGGCTAAGGTGGTTCCTTCCATTGTGGTCCAGCAATACTGTCCACCACATCAGCCCAAGCAGAGCAGTCTTATATTTTGGGAAAATAGCCCAAAGCTGGGTGCTTTGATATGAAAAAGATGATCCCAAAATATGGGCCTTATGCCAGTGAAGTTCAATAGGAAGGCAGTATACTCCAAAATACAAGTTGAATTTCCCAATTTCCCGGACTTCTGGAATCCCTCAGGCTTGTCAGACCCTTGAACTTCAACTCTTGAATTTTGTGAGAAATACTTAATCATGAAAGGATAAATCCATGGCTGTATAAAAGCTGATCCCCAGTCATTGAAAATATTCTTTCTCCACTATAAGAAACAAAAGAATCTTAGCCAAATCTTATTCTTTATGTAGTTGTACTGTGGCTACATAAACTCTCCTCAGTGCGTTACCTGCCCCTGCACCTATTATAGACATACAGGGAATGCAGTTTTAAGAGGATAGAGTTCACACAAGAGCTGATCATTGTTGGCTCCCTTTGCAGCCAGTGGGAAGAAACATGTACCTGCACAGAGGGATTCATTTGACTTATTGCAGAAACCCTCAAAGTTAAAAAAATACAAATATCCCACCAGAAATGCTTACCCAGTGCTATAAAGGATCCCTAAATACCTACCCCAAAAGCATGTGTAAGGTGAGGGTTGTGGGTGCTCTGTCTCTGTCCTGCTCTGCCTCAGCTGTTGCTTTCTCTCATGGATGCAGGCTGCGACTCTTTGGAGCATGAGCTCTGCAGAAGGCACGGAGCTGCACAGCGTGAGCTGTGTGGAGCCCCTCTGCTCCCACTTCTGAATCACTGAATCTGACAATGAATCATTGTTTTTCTGACACCTCTTGCAACTTGTATAGACGAGGTCAGAGCCTTTTAACTCTACTTCTGTCTCAGAGTATGGAAACTAATTAGAACCCTGTGTGGGTTTGGTGTTCCTGTCCCGGGAGACCATTGATCCATTCGACTTTAGGCAGCCACTCCCCTTTACTCTGTATCTTCTAACTTTTCCCTCCAGTTTTTCAACTTCACTCCTTTCTTGGACGCTGTCCTTACTTTTCCTTCTCTTCTTCAGAGTGTCTGTAATTTTTTCCATCACTGTCTTCCCTTGATGTCTCTCTTCTCTTCAGCCAGATCAGTCTCTCAGTAAATGGTACAAGTCTTCTAATAGCTTTTCATCCGGAAGTGTGAGAGAAAAGTTTTGAGTCTGAAGTCTTCCAATTATCTCCTCCAAAAGATAAAACTAGAAGTACTGGTAGAGTCTTCTCCAAATTCTTCTCATTGCCCAGATGCAGGGCTAGGAAAGCAAAAAGAAAAACAAACTAACAAAACCCCAAACAGATTAGGAGACACTGCTGTCTTGCTCACAGGCACATTTAAAAAAAGCAGTTAAGCTCACCAGAAAGAGCAGGCTGGGGGAAAAGGAATATGGCAATAAGGAAATAGGAGGAGATAAATTCAGAAATTTCAGTAGATGTCAGGAGACTAATTGTTTTCAGAGGTGAATAAATATTTAGATCTAATCTTCAGCACCAACTAGAAAAGCTCAGCAATTGCACAAATTGTCCATTCTTCTCAAGAGATTTTAACCAAACTTCCACTGGTTCTCTTTTGACAGATAAGATGTTCTACACCAAGAAAAAACAGATTGAAGTGTGCTTGCCATGATTTTCAATCTCACTTGTCCTGTGGACACTCTCTGTCTTTTATTTCATCAAATCCCTTCCAGCAATATAACCAACCTCACATCAGGGATACTCCTTCTCCCTTCAGAAGGGAGGGTCTTTTTTATTACTGGTGGTCTCAAAACTACATCTTCCTTTCTGGAGCTGAGGCAGAGAAGGAAGGCTCCTGCTTCTGTGTTGCTGCATGCATCAGCAAGGCTTCTCTGCTTCTTCATAGAGCAACATGATTTAGGAAGGAGACCTTTAGACGAAATTACTGTAGTGGTTGCATGTGATAGGCAAAAAGAGCATGAGAGTACATGTGTGTTGTACCTGTCTATTCAGGACCTGTCTGTAGCTGAGATGCTCCTTTGAGACATGTGTTTGTAATCTAAGTTTGATGCCAAAAATACTTTGCAGACATAACAAAAAATCCCATGTAAAACCCGCCGAGAAGTAAGCTGAACATCCAATAAAGGGTGCTACTACAGAGTCAAAATCATGACGAGTGTTTTCCTCTCTCCAAAAACCCAAAGAAATAACAACAATGCCAGTAAAACCTTTAAAAAATGGTTATCCAAACCACAAATACACACAAAGATGTAAGCCTGAGTCTGAAAATCACCACTGTGGCCATGAAGCCTACCAGCATGCAGATTTTGATTTGGCTGTTCATTAGCTCAGGTTATTTGTCAGGGATCAAAACAACACTGTAATGCTCTTCTGAGACCAGTTCACTCTGCAGACACCTGGTCACTCCAGCATGAATCATCACAGGTCCTGTCACATCTCTGTCACAGCTTGGAAACTCTGTTTGAGGGTTAAAAAGCACTTTCTTGTATGTTTGGATCATATTTCACCTGGTTTATGGGCTTGTTCAACCCAGGCAATGTGGGCAAAGCAGTACAAGTCTAACATTCCTTGTACGCGTCCCTTTGGTGGCCCCTTCAGTTATGCTTGAAAGTGAGAAATGGGGAAAGTCATCTCTGCTGCAGCTCTCATGAGATGGGGGGAAGGCAGCCAAGATGTGGAAGTGCACAAGGGGAAGAGCTCTACCACCTCCAGCTCCAACAAATATTATTTTTACTGTTTAAAAATTTCTGATAAACATGAGGGGATAATAAAGAATTAAATAATAATATTTAAAATGTTATGATAAAAATGAGGGAATAATCAAGACAAATTTTCCCTTAGTTGTGGAAAAATATCCCCAGCAGAGTCTCACAGAATAGCTCAGGAGAGAGAGGCACATATTTAATTAGAATTAAAAACTAACAAAGGACAACAAACAAAAAAAACAGCCCTTTAATTTAACATCTTTTTAAAATGTTGCTATTTATGATGCATTTCCCATTTGCTTTTTATTTCTCAGATCAACATACCATACCTGCTTTGTCACTCTTCCCCTCTGTTATTTCACATCCTCTCCTGGGCAGCTGGGCATGGTGGATGGCTCCTGATCTTTAGCCACCTCTCAGCATCTGAACAGGACCAGTGCTGTGGGCGCTTACAAGCAAAAAACTACTACATCTATGCTTCCTTGCCTCAAATTAAAGTTTCTTTCTTAAGGATTATCACACCTCCAGGTTCCTGGTCAGATATGTTTTGAAGTCAGTGGAAGAACTGCCATTGCTTCCAGTGGCTTTTGAATACCTATCACCTTGCAATACTTTGCAGGGGTTTGTTGTTGTCCCCTCTTCTAGGAACTTCACACCAGCTGAGTAAAAACGTTCAGCAGTCTCTGATCCTCCTTCCACTTCATGGTGCATCTTCACAAACCTCTATTTCCCATTCTGACACCAGGGAGCACAGTCCAGTCACCCTCTTCTCATCCCACAAGTGCCAACAGCAGCAGCAGAGGATGCTGAGCTGTGTTCAAACTTCAGGGGGCCTTACAGAGTAGATACATACTGTGTGATTAAATCCAAAGTAGGAGCTAATGTCAGGCAACACATCTTGCTTATTTTTGTGTTTATATTGTGTCTTTATAGGGAACAATATTTCAATTATCTTGGAACAACCCCCTGGCCATCTCATCATATCATACTCCAAGCATATCATGCTTGGTTGACTGAATGGTTTAAGTACGTGTGAGTAGGGTGCCTGCTGGAAAAGAACAAAAAAGGTAACTTTGCCCAAGAGGGACATGACGTGGGTACAACTCATAAATGTGGCCATGAGGACCTGAACCAGCTAATGGCCTCTCAAGAAGCAGCAAAGCAGAGGCACAGTGGATACAATGGCTCCAAATTATGTTCAGAAGATGGCCCCTTATCTGAAAATGAATGTAGAAAAATGTGTTGCAGAGACTTCAGGCTACACACCTGCCTCTACTATGCTGCATTACTGCTGGGGTGAATGCAGCCCCAGGAGACAAATGTCACCCATCCATGGGGACAAGCACATTCTCTCCAAAGCCACACCTTCCAAATTCACCATGCTGAGCCTGTGGCTTTGTTTCTAAATTACTGAGTGGATGGAAAGCTGAGCTGCAATAGAAAAACAATACATCTAAAACCTCAATTCTGTTTATTCTACTCCTAATAACTGTCTATGTTTTGACCACTTTGCTGAAAAGATAACATGGATCTGTGTCTCTAAACCCATCTTTCTCTGCTAGGACATCACTGACAGCCATGAATGAGACTTGCACAATGCTCATACCAATCCTGGAACAGAGGAAGCTGCAATCAGTGTATGTCCTGTCCCCATCTACCTGCACAGTTGTGTTTATCTCCTGGGAGGTTACTTTTATGAAGATGCATGTCCAAAACAAGAGTGTGAAGCAGAGTACATGTAGCTCACTGCTACATGCTTTGGCTTCTCTGGGAGGACAATTGGCCTGCACAATGCAGCATTTCTGCCAGCACAGGAGGCTAAGAGAGAATAATAAGATTCCTGTGTAACATTTGTTAACTCCTCATGCATTAGAGAACTGAGCACCCAGAAGTAGGAAAGCTCTAAAGAGCAAAGGTGTTAGAGCCCAGAAACAACCACAGTCTCATTTTCACCTTATGCAGTACAATACAGCCACCTTCCTACACAGACCTGACAATGAAAACAGTGGTATTTTTAACCTATGGTAGCACTAGGAGTAGGACAAGGCTCTGAATTTACAGGTTTTACATTGGCTGATATTTTACTGGCTTTTTAATTAGTATCATTAGAATAGAATAAACTTGTGGCAGATAAGGACATAAGTGCAATGCAAACAATTAATATAATTAATAAAAGGATAGTTGTCTTTCTATGGCAGAAGATGAAAACCAGACACAAACATATTCTTGAACTTCTTTTCTGCATATGTCTCAAAGGTCCCTTTGTCCACTTTCTAGATTACTCATAGAAATGCCTTTTTCAAGCAGTGACTATTCATGGTTTCACAATGGACATGGAGGTCACTATTGGAATCAAAAAATTAAAACCTCCAAATTTTTCTTTTGCCATTAACTTCTAATATGGGACAAAAAAAGTCTTTATTTCCTTCAATAATAGATAAGGGTCAAAGGCTACACATTAAAATCCCCTCCATTAGGCACAGTCAATTGAATTTTGAAGTTGGGTTTTTCATTCTGGAGTCTTGGTTGGGAGCTAAATATAAGAAGAAGTCACATTTCCTGGAAAAAAAAAAAAAAAAGCCCGAGGACAAAAGGACCTGCTGATGAGTATTCACACGACTCCAGGCTATGGCAGCACTGCAGACCAGGTTCTGACTCTCAGCTCTGAGGAGGCAGTGATGGATGATGGCCCAGTGTGAAGGCTGAGCAGTGATAAATGAGGCAGCCACGCTGAGCACACTCAGGGTAGCATGGTAGTTTTACAGCACATCATAAAACAACACTGGCTGCTGCTTTGATGGACAAAACTCATGGAGACTGGAGAGGAAATATCAGCTGTCTGTGACAAGCTGGGAAGGTCTGGCTGGCAACCTAATGCAAACAAGAGCACCTTTGATGGTGTTTCTGCTGGGAGAGCAAGAACAGCCATTCTGTAGGAAAAGACAGTTGATTTTCTCTGTGGATTGCCATCCTTAGAGGGGCTGTAGGTCAAGATTGCTGAGCAACACAGGAGACAAAACCTCTGAGGTATTTTGAGCCTTGGTCTCAGATACATAGGGATGGTGGGACATTTGGGACCTTCCTCCTGGATTTTGGAAAGAAACAAATGCCAAAACTTGGTGGTAAAATTTCAAAGAGGTTAACTGAGTGAGTTCATGATTTCATCAGTCCTTTGAGTGGACTTTCCTCATTGAAGATAGATGCCCTCAATCCTGGGAGAGAAGAGAATGGCCAGCTGATGCATCTACAGTCATAGGGGACCTGTCTCTGTGAACTGCAGCTCTGCAAGAGCTCCAGCCAACCTCATTTCCCTAAGACCCCATCCCAAAGCTCTGTCAGCCACCTGTCAGAGTCATACTCTGCCCCTGAGCAGTGACTGACACCACACTGCAGTTTCATTACCCCAAGGCTGAAAACTGTGGCTGGGCGGAGTGCACCGAGCCGAGTGGACATGTGGTGGAGATGTGAGGACTGTGGCCTGGCACAGGAGGTAGCCGGGGCACCTCAAAAGTCTCAATCAGAGAATGGAACTGTGAAGAAGCCTGTGACAGAAACATCATCACTGGCCTGTGAGAATGGCTGGCAAGATGTATGAAAAGAGAAAAAATGGGGGGGAAATGGCTGAAATAGAAATTCTGGTGCTAAGGAGATGGGATGAGGATGGTCAGAAGGAGCCAGATGGGGACAGGAGACTATTAACATCATACCACAGAATGGAACTTCTGCTCCTTCATTGTGCCCAGGAGCACATGGATGGATAAAGATGCCATAAGCTTTGAGCTTGGCTTGATACCCTGGATTCTCATGTTGCTCTGTGCAAAGCAAGGGAGAAAGAAACACTTCAGACTCACAAACTGCTAAATTGCAATTCAGTGCAAATGTTGCCCTGTGGCTGCCAAAGCTGAATGCAGAGTTGGATTCAGTCCCAGGCAAGGCATGTTTGATCTGATGCAAACAAACATGTTTGTATTGATGTGGACCTCAAAACACAGCAGGAAACAAAACCAGTCTCCAAGCATGAGGGGACTCTCATGCCACATGATTCAGACCGAGATGTAAGAAATGTCAATGGGGCATTTACAGTGGCAGCTTTGCAAGGCAATGGGACCTCAGAGCTACAGCTGTTGGCCATTGCCTGCACCCTGCTCTGCACCCATCCTGCTGCAGGTCTCTTGACCTGCTCCTCTGTTTAACTCTGCGGTGTCCCACATCAAGCTGGACATTTCCCCACAGAATCCTCAAAGAGGATTTGGCTTTGATGTTTTCATTTCTTTTTAAATTGTGTTTGGAGAGGAATTATGGCCTTTTGTTGTATGTTGCCTTTTGATCTGTGCTGCTGCAATGAAGTCTCTACCTGCAAACTCCTTTCTTTGCATTCTGGGGAATTAGTTCAGTTTTCCTGACAAGACAGTGTCTTTGCAGGCTCAGGATCCCGTTCAGGTTCAGAATAAGGATAGACATCACTTCTGCATCTCATCTCAAAGATAAGCAATATGGACAGCTCCATATCTCAGAGAATAAAGTGATTGTAATAATAAATCTCAACTTGTCTTCTTTGTTTCTGATGTTTCCTACCCAATAGCAGCTGCCTTTTCAAACTCTTCTCTGCAATTTGGACAACATGCTGGTGTTATGGCTGTTTCTTAGCCCAAGCTGAAAACTACATATAACCCAGAACTGTACAATCAGGACTGAGAAAAAATAGAAATCAAGAGATATTCACTGCATCTGCCAAACATGGTAAATTATAAAGCTCACTGTTTTTTTTGCTGCTGTCCCATTTGCTGTGCTGGTCTGGCAAAAAGTAACCCAGGTAAGGACTTTCTGTTTCATTGCAGACTCCCTACAAGGAACTATTTTCCTGACTCTGTGTCCCCAAGTCTTTCCCCCACCTGTTGCTTTTCATGTGCTCCCTCCTTTCTGTTACCTTGGACACAAGGTGTGTGTTTGTAGTTACTCTGTTTCAGCTGCAGGAAAAGTCCAATCTCCAGCTATCTTTCAGACTCTGAGTTAAGCTTATTTTTTTCTCCACTTCTCTGTCTTTACTCTTTACTTTCTCTTCCCTGCTCTGGTCTAAAAAATAAAAAAAAGTTATATTTGGCTTTTGCTACATAAACAAATGAATGACACATAAAAGAAAAAAGCACAACTATCACGACTTTCACCTTCTCAAGTGAAGCAACCCCCAACTCCAATATTCTATTGAATGGTTATTGAATCTGGATGGAAACTCTTGAAGACAATTTTCTGTCATACAGACATCTTTGTCAAAACCAAAATGTGTCCAAGGAAGAAAACAAGCAAGAAAAATTTTCATTTAGAACTTGCAGTGTGTTATCCTGTTTTTATTATTCCTTAGTATGGAAAAATGGGTATTGTAAAATATTCCATTTTGATAAGGTCAAAACATAATGGTTTGACACTTTTATTCATTATGATGTTACTGTAGCACATATGTTTTATTATTACCTAACTTTTTATTACAATGCTTTCTCTTTATTAACATTAAATGAATTGTTAAATGAAAAGGTACTGAATCACCAAAGCAAAATCCTTTTAATGAAACTTTCCTAATAAAACACCAAAATGTTTGAACTCATCTACTTTCACCAAGGCCGTGTGCACTGATGACACCCTCATTACAGCTTAAGGTTTTGGTTTCAATTTATTGATAATAATTCCTCATTAAATTTTGTTGAAATGGGATGTGCATTTAAAGCAAACAAGGGTGTTCATGACTAAATATGTTTAAACACCTGATTTCAAGCAAGCCTTAGCTGTGTTCTGTCACAGATGAGGCTGAACTGATATGCAGAAAGGAGATGTTTCCAGGATCTTGCGAAGATGAGACATGAGTGGCTGAAACACATCATTCTTCCTCTGCTCTGCCACATGTTCCTCTTCTTGGTTTTCAAGTAGAAGCCTGTATAGTAAAATTCTTGTTTAGATGCCCCTAAACAAAGCCAGACTATCAAAGAATAGAATCAAAACTCTGTGGAAAATAATGGAACATTTCTGACTTCAGTAGGATTGTGAGAAAAAACCCAAAATGATATTTTGATGTTCATAACAGTTTGTGGCTCAGTGGGAATACATCAATGTACTTTGAACTTTAGAAAACTAATTTTCCTGCCCAAGCATTGTGTATTGCTTCTCAGATCAAGACAACATTTGTAAAAGTCTAACTGTATAAAGCAAAGTGAACTTATTAGCTCATGAGATGGACTCTAGGGAGGAGCCACAGGTAAATTACTGTTGAATTTCTTTTTCATGGGATAATCAAACAGAGATCACCTTTCAATATTCTCTGCTCCATGTGGCTTTTGAATGAAGTAGACATGATGTAAGATTTTCCCTTTTTTTTCCTCACAGCCAGTGATGCCAGTCTGCCTTATTCACTGACTTCAGTTTTGGCCCAGCACAAGTATAAATCATTTGATGAGATACTCACAGATCTGTAACCTCTTCTGACTTCATCCAGAGTGTTGATGTCTGACTGACTCTCCTGCATTTGCTCACCTGTATCTGCCTTGGCACAGAGGAAGCCGAAAAAGCTGTAACAAAAAAATCCATATCCTCTCCTTTCCATAGCAATCATAAAATATGTCATGAGACACTTGGCAGTTGTCTTGTGAAAATTCCACTGTTCACTTTTTCCAGTTCAGCTACCACAAGCAGAAATTATTGAAACTGAAACTTTTACTCTAGAGGTGCATTGGTGTCAGGGCTGGACCCTCCCTGACTCCTGTTCATAATCTGGGAGCCCTGTAAGAGATCTTTTGGTCTTTACTATGAATTCTCTGTAGACTCAATTTGTAGGGAGAGCATGAACATCTGGCTACTCCTTTCCAAAAACCTGTAGTAGCTTCTACTCCTTTCCATGCCTCCTAGAAACCATCTATCTACCTTAGTTACAACCTGACCCTCAAACTTCACAGCAGAGAAGATGCACTGCCCACCAGAGCTGTCCACCCTGGAGCTTTAGCAGCAGTGCCTGGGCTCTGTGACTGCTGTCCTTCAGCAGGGATGCTATTTATGGCACGAAAGGGAAAGGTGAAAGGATCATAGCCATCACTATGCTCATTTCCACCAGACTTTGGTTCCACTTTCTTTAATGTAGGGTTGTGGCAAGACATGAAATACTGGACAGATGGAAGGTATATTTCTTTCTGTTGTCCAGCTGTGACTCTCTTATAGAGCACTATAAATTGCTGAAGATGCTGCCTTCATGAATCTTGCATTCTTCTCCTTGCTGATGGATGTGAGGATATGTATAATACTCCATTGTCTGCCATCCTACAGGCACTTGCTCTCTACTGTACTTTGGCTGGTTTGTCTCCTCATGTGTGAGTGTATTATACACACTGTCACCACTAGAATGAGACTTGTCTATACTCTCTACATTTTCAACTACAGAATTGTTAAAATGTTTGGGGGTTTTTGGGGTTTTTTTATTGGAACTTAAACTTGTGAATCTAGCATTTTTGGAGAAAGCTCAGATTGTTAAGGAATCAGCAGGACACATCACCAAGCTACAATAGGTTCACTTTCATGTGGATGCTGTAGCAGGCAAGCCTTCATGGAAAAACTCTGAATGTGAATTTAGCTAGTTTTGGATAAAGACGCCTTTCAGCGTCAATAAACACCATGAATGCAGCCACGGTAGAGTTACAACTTAATGAGATGAGGGGAAGTGCACAGGGTCAGGCCTCATCTCCCGGCCTCTGTCATGCTAATCAGCTGGGCAGCCTGCAGCTGAAAAACTGCTGGAATTTTTATTTGCATTTCATTTAGTTGGAAGGAAATTGACCCAGATGGTCCACAAAGGCAATAGAAGGCTGGCAAGCAGTCTAGTGCTGCACACTTTTCCGAGGGGCTGCACTTGTCCGCCCGTCCCTCTTGGAGCCCAAAACATAAAAGATTAAAACAGCGTAAGGGAATTGATTTCATGATTTTTAGATAATTTCCCTAAGATTTCAGAAAAGACCTAAAAAACCTAATTTAATCAGCCAGGAGCTCAATAGTAATTAAAGGGAAGAAAAGCTGAGATAATGAAAGAGGTGGTGGGGATTTTTGCTGTTGCTGGTGGGAACCTTTCTTAATTAGAAAAAGTCTAAAATCTAAATGATGTTAATGACGACAAGCATGAACATTTATTGCAAAGACACTGTATTCTTGGTCAGTTCAGATGATTGATTGCCAAATCTGATAAACTTCCTTAGAAAAAGCTAAAATAATTTGCTACGCATTTGTGCAAGCTGAATATTTCCATGTGTTTGCTCAAATGAAGTATATTGGTGCCACTGTTATTCCTTTGGACAAAGCTTAGATATTTGCACAAGTGTTGTTTGATTCTACACCATCTGCTCATGGTTTCACCTATTTTGCCTTGAAAGCTTAGGTAAAGCTTTGACAAAAATAAGGACACTTCAGATTCCACCTAGTTTTTCACTGAATTTTTACAGATTACAACATTTCAGAGCAAGTGCAGCAACCTCACAGACCTGATGGCATAGCCCCTTAATTGGAAGATACAAACCATAACTGTAATCGTATTATATAAAGCATTTCCTAAGGGCAAACCTTCAGAGGGAAGTTGTCATGACACACCAGGACTGCATGAAGCTGGAAGAAATGGCTGAGGATCCTTTATCTTCTAGTGAAGATACCACTGTACCAGTGAAGGTTCTGCCCTTCACCTCCACCCTTCCCTGGAAAGGGGGAACTGACTGGTCTTCCATTTCTGCCAGCATTACTCCAGTCCAGGTGAAGCTTCTCTCTTTGTAGATAGTTTGGTGGCCTCAGCCTGCAGCGTGCTAGCCCCTCTTGTCTGGGTAGTTATTGAAGATGAGTAAACAAGTCTTCCCAGTGCAAGTCCTGGGGTACAACACCAAGGTGACCCAGACATACCACCTGGTTCCTGCTACAGTGGAGACAAAGACCTGGCCTTTGTCTTCAAAGGAATCAGTGACTCAGCCATGAATTGTCTGGAGGATTGTTCCTTCCCATCATTAAGACAGTCACACTTCAACTTTGATTTTATAAAGCTTGCACAAAGAACTTGTCCTTGGTCCTCTATGCAAAGAAGATTGGGATAATTTCCTTTTCCAGCACAATTAATAGTCCCAAACTGCTCCTAAAGTCACTGTTAACATTTCAGTAGCTAAGAAACAATGGAAGAATGATAGGTCATTAGCTCCTTTTCTTGATCTGGTAGCGGTCCCTCTAGTAACCTAGGGCAACTTATAGGACAAATATTTATAAGGGAGACAAGATTTATGTGGTTCTGAAGACCAAATAACCAAGATGGAACATCCTGAAATCATACCTAAGAACCATAAGGCAGCATGCAGAGCCACTGTCCACACTGAAGGTGGCTAAAAATGTTTCGGGCTCTGCAAGTCCTTAAATTATCTCTGAAGAGATCAATACTTTCCATGTGGCTTCCAACACCCCAGTTGCCCTCCACTGTGGAAAGGAATTATGCTGACTATTGGGAGTGTCTCAGGGATTGAGCACATTGCATATGAGTGGTGTTGACTTGCTTGGAAGAACAAGCCTGTTAACACTTTTATTTGCACACATCCTCCTATCCACTCAGGATCTGGGAGATAATAGGACTTGACAGAAAATGTGGAGGCCTGAAGTATTCAGATAATGCACATTAGACCTTGAAGCTCATGAGAAGCCTCTTAAAAATGCTTAAAACAGCTCCTCCAATGAGGGTAGTGGTGGCTTCACCACAGGATGATCCCCTGGAAGTAGCAGTGGGCTCAGCAATGGTGCAAAGTGAAAGACTTAGGAAGATCAGGTCAGACATTCAACATCACTTGGACAAACTTACTCACAGATATTGCTGCTTCTGTCTCCTTGGGAGCCTTCTCAGTGCAGATACAATCCAACTTCGCAAATGAGTAGGGAGTCAGTGCTAGAACTGAATGGAGCAGGCCCTGGTACACAAGCTACATTTTGACTCGTGCCCAAAATCCAGATGTAAAACCAAAATTGCCTTCTTTTCATACCAGCAAGACAGGAGAAAAAAAGTCTGAGGTAAAGGCAGAGCTTTTAAATTGTAACTATACCACTGCTGACCCAGAGCTGTCTCATCTGCAGTGTGTGCAACATGCTCACCACTGAGCTGCCCGTTCCAGGTTTCGGTGTTGCATGAAACCAACACTCGCTGTCCGGGGTAGCTGTGGTGTGCACATGGACTGAACTCACTGCGCCACACATGAGGGCAGCGGCAGGCTGGGCCTCAGGAGTCACACTCATAAAGCCCTGAAGGATGCCTACAGGGCAGATGGTTGACTGAGCTTGTTCTCTGCCCCATCTTGCTCATGAAGCTCATGCTGAAGGATTTTGGATGAGTACAGTAGAAATGGAAGCAAAAATATGAAAAAGGAAAAAAAAAAAAAACCAAACCAAAAACCATCTGTGGAAAACAGCAATTTCTTTAGAAATCATTCATTATGGTTAAAGAGCCTTGCTATCACCTTGGCACATGTTTCAGCAGCTATCACTAAAAAGGGTTACCAGAACAGAAGCCATTGCTGCTGGAGAAAATGGAAAGACTCATTTCAATTAAGCTAAAATAAAACTAAAAGCTATCAGATGAACTAAACACAGTTCTGGGATCAATGAGTCCAGTTGTCTCTCACTGCAAGACTCTGAGCCCTACAGGTTTCCAAGTATGTTTTAAGGCATTTCAGTATCTTTACCACATTTTCCTTAAAGACTGCGAAAGAAAATTTGTTGTTTCTGCTGGAATCCTCAGAAGGTCTCTAGAAAAAAAGGGAATGTTTACTCAAACACCTAGCAAGGAGAGCTACAGATGGAGCTGGACTCTGACTAACTCTCCCTCCCTGCTCAGCAGTGATTCATGCTGCACCAGGGCTCAGCCTGAGGCCTGCACACCTGTGAAGGTGCAGGCAAAATAGAGAGCCCAGTGGGGACAATAATAATGACAGCAAGTCCAGAAATTTGATAGACAATGAAAGAACTGGAGTTGCTCTATTGTATGTCTGGGATTTTCTCATAGTATTTTTCAAATATATCAAGACCTGCAGGAAATGAGCAGAATGCTCTTGCTGCCCATACAGGACAAAAAATAACATACTTAGGTGCAGTGTAGGGGTTCCCATGAGACACTTGGAACACTTGCTAACAATGAGAACAGTGAGGGACTGGAGCTGTGCTGGAGAGGTGTGTGCTGTCCAAACAGCTTGTGGAATACCCCATCTGACAGATAAGGGTGATCGTGTCTTATGGCGATGGTTTGTACTAGAAGACGCCTTGAAAACCCCTCCAGCCTTATTTTTGTAACCTTTCAGAGTGAATCTGCTTTGATGACTTCAGCTCTCTGGATATCATTGGTTTTATTCTGTAGAGTCACCTTACACCCTAGGTAAGGGTGTCTGCAAGGATTCATCCCTCTAAAAACAAAATAGTGTCAAGTACAGGTCTCTACTATGTGGGTACAGCTCAGCTAAATGCATTGGGTTTGCAAATTCTTGTCCCAAGTCTGAATTTGATTTTTGTGAACCCAATAGAAAAGGTGTTATAGAATTGATAAAGGGAAATTATTCCAAAAAAGCATTATTTTAATGGAAGAAAAATCATCCTAAACAGATCTGCAGTTAAAATTCAACAGAAAGTTAATTCATTGGTAAAGCCACTCAAGCTTGACTAATAACAGTCTGAGCCAGAAAATCTAGTGATTTAAAGTGAACCCTTAGCTGCGTGCATAACTTGATGCATAAGATGCCAGCTGCAGAAATTGCCATTTCAAACCTCACTCTGGGTTGGCACAATGGGAACAAATAGGTCTCAGCTGCAGGTGAAGCCTACCAGACCTTTCCCCTCAATCCTTGTATAGTGTCAGTTCTTCTTTAAAAACAGCCATTAAATTATTGCCATTGTCTTGGGGGAATGGTGATTGATGCCTCTTCTTTTATGCTAACTCAGCTTGTCTCTCTGCTCTAAAAGGCCTTGTCTTTGGCATGGGTGTTGGTAGCACATCATTAGGTTTTGGTACTGGCTCGCAGCTCGGCAAACAAGGCTGTCAGATGATGAGGCCGTGCAGGATTAGTACAACCCTCCTCAACTCTTCAATGCAGGGAGCCACAGGCTCCTACCTGATGGGGCTCAGGCAGGGCATTTTGCAGGGAGTGTCTTCCCCCCGTGAATGTTATGTGACAAGGTAAAATACCAGGGCTTTGTGGTCCCGTTGTATCAATTGGGTGTCATGCCACAGGTGGCCTGGGAGGATGCACACAGGAGAGTGGGAGCTGTGGGAACTCCCGTGATGGCAGTGGAGACAAGCCCAGCCATTTCAGGTGTTTATGTTGGCATTCAAGTGCTGTTGCTTTGTAGTTGGCTGGAAATGTGAGCTGCTCCCAAGTGTGCTGGTGCACTGCAGAGGATAGCCTGTGTTTGTGCACAGCTGATTGCTGCTTGTGAAAGTACAGCCATATACCTGCAGAGAAGAACCAAAAAGAGAAGTGAGAACAAGGAGAAAGAGAAAGCCCTAGAGGTCTGTAAGGACAAAAAGCTTGATGTGCAAACACCGGTAGAGGTCCCCAGCAAGCACAGAGGTGCTGGTGGCTATCCCTGGGTGCTTTGTGCCATGCTGGATTCCCCAGGAAGCACGGCGTGGTTCCAGAGGTGACCCTGACATTCCTGTGGGCAGAGGAGAGGGTTGGCTGCCATGCCAACAGCAACCTCCCTGCTATGCCACTCTGCTGGCCTGTGCTGGGACTGGGACTGAGCTGGGAGTCTGACCTGCCAGCACTGCACTTCTGGATGAAGAGAGTTTTCAGTCTGAGCTATGATTTCAGCTCAAGTAAGTTGTTTTTTGTGTGTCTTCCTACAAAGCTGTGTCTTCCTACAAAGCAAGAGTAACTGTGCTATACTCACCAGGTAACTTCGGAGAGCAAATTTCTATGGAGCTGTGGGATGTCTTTGCAAGGAGATTATAGGGACAGGGAGGACAACGGTAGGAGTGTTTGAAGATACTTTTATTGTGTGAAAAATATTTCTTCTAAGACTATAAATCTTGCAGTAAAAGAGACAGGCTTTACATCTCTCTGGTCCCACGTGTAGCACCACCCTTCACCTCACTGGTCCTGTTCCCCCTTTTCATCCCTTACCCATTTTCATCGCAAGTTCTTCAAGCAGGGAAAGTTTCTTGCAATGTATCTGAATCAGCATAACATTCCTCTAGTACTGACTGCAGCTTATCAAAATAAAATGAGCCTTAAATGCTTTATTTTTTCATTTCTACTCCTCAAACAGCCATAGTTTGAATTAGCTGTAATCTTCACAGTTCATAGGCTTCAAACTTCCAAGTAAAGACAGCAAGTATTAAAATAAATAGGATACATCAAAATTCTTACTTAAATGGATAAAAAAATGTAGCCTATCAGTTACACATCCTACCTGGGGAGTGTGTGAGGCTTGCCCATGTTTCTGCTCTTCAGAGATGTGTGGCCTGAGCTCAGGGGTTGTTACCTGGGCTGATTTTTTAAGCAGCCTGACTCAGGAGGCAGCCGACGTGTGCTGCAGCCACCAGAGCATCCAGTAGGTGTCACATGGACAAAATCTCTCCTACTGTGAACCTTGTTTGAGCCAAAGCTACCCACAGGACTAGTGAGACTAGGACTCCTACTAGTGAGATTTCTGTGATGCTCGAGATACAAAATAACCCTCTACGTAGTGCATAATGTAGTTTCCATTTATCTCATCTTGTGTTCTTTTTCATTTTTTTTAGGAAGAAGAGAGATTGAAAACCTTATTTCTCTCATGCATTGACTATTGTGTGCAGCATCACAAGAAGGATGTAGTAAAGTCAGAAGAAAGAAAAAGGCAATGAAAATTACTCTGGGGTGAAGCAGCTAATTTATGTGGAGACACTACAGAGGCTCCTTAGCTTAGAGGGGAGAGGGCTGAGGGGTTATGTACAAAGTTCACCAAACCACAAACATGATTGGAAAGGCAAACTTGGAACTGCTGTTCAGTAAATCCCTTAATGCAAGTGCCAGAGAGTGCTCAGGGTAACTTGGGGAGATCAGTTTAAGACAGAGATCAGTGCATGGCTGGTAGGAAAGATCTGGAAATCGTGTCCATGGGAGGCTGCAAAGCTGAGTAGTATCAGCAGGTTCCCAACTGGATTAGACACATCTGCAAACAGCAGGCTCTTCAGCTGGGATTCAGGATCTGTGCAGGTACCTCCCACTAACATCCCATCACCTCTGGGTCTGGGGGCTTCCACAGCAAGTGATAAAAATCCTATGCTGTCCCTCACAGGAGCTCCTACTGCCCACAACAAAGGAGGAGTAGATGGGTGGATGAGGGATGACCAGACCTCTTCCCTAACCCACTAGGGTGTGTCCCAAGTTCACCTTCTGCAGTTTTCTTCCCCAAAGGAAGAAAAACTCTTGCTCTCCCCAGAGCCCAAAGAAAGCTCTCACTGCAAAGGGGACCACCTTGGACTGGCAGGAAAAGGGAGTATGCCATGGACTAGAAGGTTTTCACATCTCTCAATGTGGTCCTGGAGCTACTTTTATTCTGCTCTGGTGGTCAGAAACTATACTCCTTTAATAGAAACATTGTTTTAGAGTGACCCTGTTTACAGTCAACTCCAAACAGCTTTTTGCAAATGTTTTCCCAAATACAAACTAATCAGTCTTCTTTGGTGGCATTCAACTCCTTCTTCATCTCATTCCTTTCCAGAAATGTGAGGGCAATATGGTTTCTTAGGATATTCATGGACACAGAGTCTGGCAAACATGTTCCTTCATGAAGAGTCACAGTAGGAGGGATCATCTGGTAAATCTTCAAAGCTCCAGGAATTGCCCAATTGGACATTAGAAAATAGTGTCTCTAAGTTACCGGTTATGACCCAGTCACAAAACATAAAAAAAAAAATCTTGGAAATGTGCAAAGCAATAGACAAGGAATCTGCAGACAATCCAGAGACTGCCCAATGCTGAGCAGAATGCTATGGGGGAATAATTAAGGCAAACAAAATCCTTCTACAGATAATTTTGCAAACAAGAAAATGTCAAATAAACCAGCTCTGTTCAGGACTCCTGTTCTAGATTTTGGAACCTTGATTTTGTACAAAATCAGAATAATAGAAAATAATAGCTCAAAGGGCTGTTTTAGATTTGGTTTGGTGAGTTTTTTTCCTTAAGTTTGCAATTGCTTCTTCTGAATGAGCACTATGCCCTTGGAAGATTTCTGGGGACTACAGAATTCAATCAAAAGCTATAGAAACCTTCCTTCATACCCACATTTTCCCATCTAGCCGTTCTGAAGGATGATGTCCTGCCATTAGCCAACACCAAAGACTTCCATGTGTTGTTGCTGCTTCTTCCTTTCATCTTTGAGATGATGAGATATATAAAATCATAATTCTGTGAACCTAGAAATAGAAGCAGAGCCTATTCTTTTACAGACCTACTGCTACATGAAGGGGATTAAACCTGCTCCTGGACTTTCTTTTGAACACTTAAACTCATCAGTGATCCCATATGAGCTGCTGTGTTTACTGAGTTAATTCATTTTATGGACTAGAGCACTGGTTTTGCATCAGCTCAGAGCTGGATGCATTCTGCTGGAAGTTCCTGAGAAAATATTTTAACTTCTTCAAAGCTCCTGAGAGCATTGCTACTCCAAGGGACCATGAAGAGCTAGCTGTGTTCAGAGGGAACGAGGAAAAATGGTGGGTGTCAGGATGGCCAAATTTTGGCTGCACAGGAATCAAACACAGCACAGGCTAACATCTCTCTGCTCATTCCTTTTGCTGTCTTCTCCCTCTTCTCACACTCAGTCTGCCATCTCCAAAGGCACCAACTCCCTCAGCCTTTAAGGTGAGCAGGGACCCTCTCGGTTAGGAGCCGTTATCCCCAGTCCATGGGCCTGGTGAGAGCCTTGTCCATGAGAGCCCTGGAAAAGTCAGGTTTCTCCACCAGGTTATCTTGGTTTACTCCAGTTGGATTATGGGGACTCCTGCCCTGTCATCACTGCTGCTCTGCTTTGTGTTCACAGAGCTGAGCCTGCAGTCACATAACCTAACACCTCTAGGCAGCTGAGTCTCCCTCCTAATGCCAGTCATGAAAACAATTTGTTTTTGGAAGGTTGTGCCGCCAAATACTTGGATCTTGCATGATAACTTTTATTGACATTATAAAAGTGCAGATCTTCTTAAGGCAAGTTGTTTTTGAAGATCTGTGTGGCCTGTCATTTGACTGAAGTTCACTCTCATGTTTGTAATTTATTTTTATTCCACTCCACTCTTCCTGTTGTAAATAAGCCATGAACCTCTGCCAGGAAAGCAAGGTGACGAGTCCAATCCAGACTCATACAATGGCATCCCAGGGGAAAGACAGGAACCTTGGCTTCTGCTCTCAAACCCATCTCCATGGGGCAGGACCTGCCTCTGGACTGCCCCTGCCAGTTTTCAGTCAGTCTCCCCCTTCTCAAACCCACAACACCAACTGGGTCAGCCACATGCAGAAACATCTCTGGGTCCTTCTCACTAGGGCTGAGTGAAACCCCCAGGTTTCCAGCAGTTTGATGTCTGAGTCCATGTTGAAGCCTAAACTGAGACTTAAACCTATGCTTATTCTCTAAAGGCCTTAGGTTTTATGCTGTGTTTCCAGGCAGACTAAACACTAGTTGCAAAATTTGATCTCCAAATGCAGAAGATTTATTTCATGATACAGTAAAAGCTGATCACTTCTTTCTCCCCAATAGTGCGGTTGACCCTGAGCATGGCAAGAGTCTAGTGTAAAGCAACAAATCTCATCCCTGCCTGTCTGTGCACTAAAGAGATTTAAATATTATTTATCTACCCCTGAACTTTGCTATGCCCTGTTGAACAGATGACTCGGGGCAAGAAAAAATGGCCTGTGGGACTGTCTGCAAGCTTCAACTTTTTTTGTTCTCATTTTAGAGAGGGAAAGCTCTGATGAATTCCATCAAAGCTCTTGAAAAAACTGGACAAAACTGCCACTCCAGCTATAGCCCACACTTCAAATGGCCGTGAGATGGCCTTTTCTGTATGTTACATAGTTCAAGGAGGCAGTGAAGTGCTCAGTGGAAGATTTTGTATGGGAACTTTAACTTCCCATTCCATTTGACTTTTGGTCTTTAAAATACAGGTCAAATCAATGAATTTAATGAAGGCCGTGAAACACAAAGGCTTTGCCTTGCATTTTGACCTAGATAAAGGAGAGTCAGTCCAGGTCAAAAGGCTTTAGCAGCACTTTAAGTGGTTAGTACACAAATGTGACAGAGTGTTTAGACTCTTGGAGACTTGCAAGACCCAGTGACAAGCCGTTAAAAGTATTTGAAATAGCTGCTTGAATGAACTTTGATAAGGTACCGCTATTGTCTTCCATTGTCTCTTTCTTTTCATACCAAAACACCCCCAAAAGAACAAGAGTCAATGAATGTATAATGCAGTCCCACTTTTACTGGATTTGGGGCTTCTTTTGGCCCTTTGGACTTTTTTTGTGAACGGTTTATGCCATTTTCATTCATTTCCTCACATTAAGCCTTTCTAAGAAGCCAGTGATTAATGTGACTTGTCAGTAAGAGCTTTTAAAGTGCAATGATACTTTCAGAAGCTATAACGTGTCAATCGAATCTAAGATTAAGAACAAATTAAGAATAAATTTACTCTTAGTGAACCTTCTTGAGAGATGGAGCTACCCTGTGTGAAGGTGGTGGTGGCACTTTCCACCTCCTACCTCTCAGAACCAGACATCTGAGGCAAAGCTAGCTCAGAGCAGAAGACCTGTATGTTAAATTCTGGATTCATATCTTTTCCCTCACTGGGATTAAACAACTTGGTGAGACCATCAGGCACTTAACACACATTCACACACTCTATGCAGGCATCTAAGTTAGGTGTTTGAAATCAACTTGTTGGTAAAGGTAAGTTTCTATCATCAAAAATAAGTATATTTTAATGGTGGAAAGGGTACTGTCAGAAAGCACAGGATCTGCCAGATCTGCCAGAAAGCAAATCTCCATTTAAATATGTAATTATTCTTCATTACCAAAAAGCATTTGTCCAAAGAAAACTGGTAAAATGTGTAACAGTTCATTATTCAGGACCAAATTTGTCTAGAAAGACCAAAGTCCTAGTTAATTTGTGCAAGGCAGAAAGGTTCAGTTTTGTTTTGCTTTTCAATTTTGTTGTAAAAAGTCTGCTTCTTGAAAGCTTTCCAGGCCAGAGATCAGGTTCCCCCTTTATAATAGAAGCTATTAATGCCTGAAATGGGCCACTCTAAAGAACCACATGTCCGTTTCACATGGTTTGATAGCTCCAAGATTTTGCTCACTGTGCTTTTGGGACTTTTCTCAGTATTCTCTATAGTGAGATTTTTATTGTATTTTACCCTTTTGTCTGGTTTTTGTGTTAGAAATTTTTCCCTTATTCATTGACCAGCAACTTTCTGTCACCCATCTTTGACTTTTCTTCTTACATCTGCATTAAAGCTGTCATTTACTTATGCTTTTTCCCCTCTCTCCATATTTGGCAGCAAAAGCCTTCATCAGCTTTTATCCCTTTTTGTTCACATTATGACATAACCTGCACAAAGTGGCATAGCTCCCCAATTCTTGTATATAAAATTTGCAACATTTTTTGAGACGGGTCAATGCCCATTTTTGGGATCCTTTTCTTTATCTGAGTACCGTGTTAAAACTTTTTGCAGATGTGAGCTATTCAGGAGCAGCCTGAGGCTGCATGCAGAGATGGGGAAAAGAAGAAAAGGCCTTCCTATTTTGTGATTGCCATAGTAACTCAAACATTGCCAGGGTGTTTGTCGGTTTGGTAGGGCACAGCCAGGGAATTTTATTTCCTGTGCAATCAAGCCCTCTACTGGAGATCATGGCTTGTATGACACAGGGTTACAGAGAGGACAGTGGGCTTGTTAGGCCTGGGATTAAGCATTTCACTTTAAAATAATACCCATTTGTATCCATTTTGTTCAACATAACAACAGCTGCTGGCCCTGGGATGACAGGCTTGCCTTTTTAACCGAAGTCTCGTATGACATTTATGAATGAGACAGACTCCATTCATTTTCACTTTGAATTCACACTGGTTATTTTTGTTTTTTTTATTCTTCCTTTCTTTAACCATGTGGTCATAGTCAACATTGTTCCTCCAATTACATTTGTGGTTTATGAGAGGGCAAAATCTAGCCTTATTCAGGGTGTCAAATTGTCACTTTCATCTGGGGGGAAACAGGTTAAAAAAGAAAGGACATAGAAGTGAAGGAAGCATTTTATGTCAGTACAGTGGAAGCTTTTTATTAAACCAATGATACGGATGGAGAAAGAAACCTTCAGGTGTAGGAGATTTTCTTCAGATCTGTCCAGGAGCCGCAGACTGCAGGCAGTAAAGGTTTCTGTCTCTTTTCTGGGTCAGCAGAAGGACTTGTTGCTCCAAGAACTTCCCATGTTTCCAGACTGTGACAGACACCACTACTCCCTGCATACTGTGCTTTGCATGCACCCGCCCATGCCACTCTTTATCCACAGTTGCTGCTACTCCAAAGCATCCCAGCTTTCACCTGACCATGGCTTAGCCAAGAGGCAGCAGCTCCACCGACCTCGTCTCCCGGCCACCTTCTGCAGTGGGTCCCAAGACAGGACTGGAGACAGATGCACTGGTGCAGACATGGAGAGGAGAACAGCAGCTTTTGGAGAGGCTCCTTCAATGTCTTGATTTCAAAGGGAGTTCGATTTTCTGCTACTTCATGGTCATGCTCTCTGCTGACTTCAGGGCTATAGGCAAAGAGCCACCTGAGAAATTCTGATGAAGCTGAGAGACACCCCTTGTCCCTCATCCCCCCCAAAAATCTTGTTGTATTGGTTTGCACTTGTGATCTGAAGCACGTTAAAAAGTGAGGACCTTGTTGATGCTGGTGGCAAGTTTTCCACCCAGAGAATGCAGAGGAGCTCTGCAGCTGAATGAAGGTCTTGTGGTCTTTGGCCATGGTGGGCCTTCACGCTGCTGTCAGGTCAACACAGGGCATTCCCATTTCAGTCAGGCAGCAATGGCACTCCTGCCTGAGGTAATGCAGAGGGGCAAGGCCAGGGTGAAACACGGCTGCCCTGAAGTCTTCAAGGAACTCAGGATATGGACACAGGTTTCTTGTTTCCACCAGCTTGTCTCCTGACTTACCTCTCCTGCAGCAGGGCTTTGAGAGACTCACAAAGTTGTCTTGACACATCTCTCCAACCTAGACTCTGCATTCACTGTAGAACTTCAGTTCCATTTAAATATCAGCCAAAGTACTTGTAATCTGGCACACTGGGAAAGCTGTAAGAGAAGCCTCCCTTCTATAAAGCAAGAGGTGAAATTTGACTTTCCTTTTCCTTGACATATTCCCTAAAAAATAACAGTCACCCTGACTTTTCTCCTCCACTGAAGCTCATATTTATGAGCTTCCCTGACCCAGGACAGCAGCACAAAGAAGTTTGGTGCAGGTGACCTTTGGCAGAGCCTTGCAGCTGCCTGCAGAAAAAGCAAGATGGGGTGGGAGAAGGGAGAGTGCTCTTGGTGACACCAGCAAGCTCAGCATCAGATCCCTCCTGAAGGAGAGAAGCTGCCTTACACCATATTAGATCATTAAAAAAGCTCCTCCCTTTCATCCCTCTCCTTTTCCCTCTCTCCCCCTTACCCTCCTCCCCCATAGTGAGGTTCAAATTTTTTATTCCTGAATCATAAGAGAGGTTCCAAACTAGGTAAGACCACAAAGCTTCCTTCAGTGCTGGTGACTGAGGGAACAAAGAGGAAAACCACTTTGGTGACACCAGAGGGGCTACAGTCTGACTTAGGCAGATTAAGTACTTGCTTGAGCTGATGTAGAATGAATAACAATGAAAAGAGTGTACGTTAAGATGATGGAGTGACTGATCTTCTTAAGCCTCTATTTTTCATAAACTACCTGCTTTCAGATTGAAAAGTTTGAGATTAATTTTCAGCTATTCCCCTGAAGCAAATAGGATGGTAGTCCATTGCTACTTCTTTAAATATGCTTAAAAACCTGGATCCAGATCACTCAGTCCACAGTATCTTTGAAGCCTGAACATGCACATTACCCATTAACCCATGGAAAACCTTCCTCAAGGCCAGCTTTCCTCTGCATCACCCTGCTCCACTTTCTGCACTGAGGTGGCAAAGCTAGTGTGGGGCCTCCTGAAGAGGGTGCTCAACATGTGCACCCCTCCTGATGTGCTACCCACCTGGTGGGTGGGCTGAATGGGGCTGCAGTCCATGACCTGCCCTCTTAGTGCCCACAGCTGCACAGACCAATACTATAACCACCTGTAACTAATAACATCACACACAATAAGTCAGGAACATCTGGAAATACCACCTCTTGGACTGAGAGCAAGATCCATCTATACTACAACCCCAATTATGCCCTGAGATCAATCCAGTGATCTCAAAAAGGTTCATATGCATATCTTCCTTCCCAGAGGAAGACTTTCTTCATCAGCATAAAGCTGTCTACATTCTGTGCTATTGTGGCCTCTCTATTTTGGCAATAAATCAAATTTCCCATTTCATCTCTTTCTTCCTCCAAGCCAAAGAAACAATCCTGTTGGGAGAGCCACCATTAATAAAACAAACATCTTTATGCTAGCATAGTTGATGATCATAGTATTCTTTAAGTATTTTCTCATTTCCACTACCAGGAATTCTTCTTGTCCCATTACAGAAGCTACAAAATATTAGGGAGTTGGCATGCTTTTATGGTGTCCCTTATCTATGACAGTGAAGTCAGTCACGCTGCTGCCAGTAAACAGTTGAACCAATAACAAATCATCACAATGTGACACTTGGAGATACTCATAACTCCTTGGAGATATTCAGAAGTCTTCTGGACATGGTCCTGGTCAACGAACTTTAGGTGGCCCTGCTTGAGCAAGTGGTTTGAACCAAGTGACCTCCAGAGATGCCTTCCAATTTCAGCTCCTCTGTCATGCTAGGTTGAATGCTGAGTGTTATAATAATGCTAAGATATTGATAAACTAATGTAAACAGCTTTCAGAAAGGAAAGGTAGCAAAAATCAGCAAAGGATATTGAACTTTAAGGATAAAACAGACTGCAAAACAGCTTCACTTCAAACTTGCACCAGCATAAATTCACAGTAACTCTTTGGTTTATGGATTTGTGCAGGTGTAAAAAAGGAGTCCAGACCAATTCCCATAGTTCTGAGATAGGGTGTCTTAAAGGTAAGTTAAGTACAACAATGCATGGAAAATCATTGTTGTGGAAAACTTCACTTGGAAGCCATTTCACACCTTGCCTACTTACATTATTTGCAGAAGAATTTAACTAATTTTTTCCCCCTACAATACGCTTCATTTGTAAGTTTTACAAGCCCAAGCAACTCAAAATATTGTATCTGTATGCAGCTGTTTCCATCATGGTCAGACCTATTATCACAGCTCTGGTTTGGTGGGATCATGGTCTTTCTTGCAAGTGAGTTGTGATTCACTGGGCAGCAGTGAATTCTTACAGCATAGGATTTAGGATGGTAGAGGTATACATTTGCCTTTAGGTTAGAAATATTAAAATTCAGAGAGTGGTGACCTCTGAAATAGAGAGGTTATATGCCTTTTATATGAATTCCCAAATTTACTCTCCCAAATTTATTACATAAAATACCTACTCAATTCCAGAACTAAATGATAGGAAAAACTTACTGTAATAGCACAACACACGGTGTAATCTGGTTCTAGGGAGAGCACTGATGTGTCTCAGAGCTTGTTTGCAAGGTGTGCGCATCTTCCTCACTACAGTTGTCACATTAAGATTGTTATGTAACAGCTAAAATACACCTCTGAACTGGGAAAATCAGTAGATTGCTATTGTAGCTCAGATATTTTGAATTTAGCAGAGCTTAGAAGCTACTTCCATGTTTTTATCCTTTGCAGAGAGACGTTTGCCGTGGGATTTAACTAAACCTCAGTACAATTCTTCTCTGTGTTATTGCTTCACCAGGTACTTTAACATGAAAATGAAACACAATGAAAGCCAAATAAAACCTGCAGCCAACTCCACCGCAGCAAGGTACATAGTATACAGCTCTGTTTCCACTGCTGATGGAAAGGGATGCACAGAGCAGATGCCTAATGGCATGGGAGAGAGGAAAAGAGCCTGTGCTAGCTATGGCACGGCTGTAGTTGGCTCTGGCCCTGGAAGGGTTAAATGCTTTGTGGTGAGGTAGGATAAACTTCACTTAAACTCAATTCTGTGGCCAGTCTGATTGTTTTGACACCTGCACTATGTGAGGGATGGCATGGTCTCCTTTGTGGTGCATAATGACACATCTTCATTATTGTTCTAATACTCTGAAAAAAAAAAAAAATCCCTAATCTTTCTGTGGTGCCAGTGACTGTAACAATGCCGGGACGTTTTATTTTCCTCCTTGCTCTCTCTTTCCCTTAACCCGCTATTGTTGCCATAGCCACGATGGTGCAGTACTGCTGGTTCGGGGAAGTTTCTGTACTGTACCGCCCCGAGCTTATTGTTTAAATCTGTATTATTCAACTGTTCTGAAGATTTACATTTTTAATGGCTCATTTATGTAATCCCATAAATAAAGTAGCAGAAAAGCATCCCACACAAATGAGTGAATTGGGGTTTGAAAAAAGCTGCTGAAGCAGGTCACTCAGGGTCTCAGCTGCGGGGCCTTGATTGGTATCAGCGATATAACCACTGTGGCAATGGACTTAAGACCACCCAGTCAGCCCCAAAATGGTGCATTACCAGGGAATAGGGGAATAGTGCTATAGTTCAATCTCCCCTATTTAACAGGGAGCAGAGTTCTGCTGCAAAAAAACATTTCAGCCTCAGACTCATTTACCTTATAGCTTTGACAGCTGCACCTCTCCCGCCTTAAAAGTTTAGATGATTAGCTTTTCCCTCCTTGCAGCTGATGGCGATGGGCTTTTTTTTCCTTAGCCAGTATATTCCTGAAGGCTGATAAATTCCCTCTGAAGAGCCTGTGAATTCAAGCACCTGTCTGAAGAATTTATTTTACAAACTGAGCACTGAGATGGAGAAACATTCTAACAATTCTAAGCTTCTGCCCAGTGCTCCCTTTGCTGCCTCCCTCCCCACACACAAATCCTTCATGAACTGTAAAACCTCTGAGCAGGACAAGTCTTTTTAATTAGTTGTGCTAATAAAAAGATGGGGAAGATATTTTGTTTCTGGTCAGTTCTTACCCTTGAAAGTTGATTTTTAGTCGTTAACTCATAGAGTAGCCTCAGGCTGCCGCAAATTTGGGGTACTCTGCCTCGGGGCATCCACTGTGGCTCCCAAAGCATCCTGCTCTCAGGACAGGCACCAGCAGACGGCTGCATGGCTGACACCTCACACCCTTATGCTACTCGGCTCAGTCAGTAGGAGAAACCCACCTAATCCCAGGCTTGTGACCCTGGCACAGCTTTGGGTTGCACCAGCAAGCCTTACCACAGAGGGTGCCAGGCTCAGCTTGGGCAGCTTGCCTGGGGCTGCCCCATTTAAGGTGCTGCAGCCAGGCTGATGTGAGGCGCCATTCCTGGGGCTGCAGGATGAACTGATGGCACTGCAGAGAGCTGGTCCTCAGCACGTGTCCTCATCACCGGGACAGCCTGGGCTTCAGGGGAGCTCAGGTCACAGCAAGACTGGGTAGCTGGGGCAGGGGTACAAGCCTGACAAATGGACATAGGACTGGCACTCTTGTCACCACAAGAGCTCTCCTGGGGATCCCAGTTGGCACAACATATTTGGAAAACAGTTTGCTCTCCTATCCCCTCCAGGTGGACACCCTGCAGCTGCAGAGGGAAGCTTGGCAGAGGCACAAGGTGAGACCCTGCCATGGGGAGCATCTACCCCTAGGGCCTGCCATTGCCCACCTCCCAAATGGTACTGACAGGTAACAGTGGGCACCATCCTTCCCCTGGCAGCCAGGCCCGGTCCCACACATTCCCTCCTCCAGGAGAGCTGTGGGAGCGCACGGCTGTGAAGACAATGCCATCTCTCCTCCTGGCTCTTCCCAAGGCGTTCAGGACAAGTGCCAGCCAAGGCACCGGCTGGAGGACAGACAAGCACCACACAGAGCTGGAGTTGACATGACCTTGTGTCCCCATCTGCAATACCTGGCCTGCTGTTACTGAGACACACCAATGCTTCCCTCCACACACACAAGCACTTCAAATGCAAAGAACAAGGTGTTTTCCCTAATTCCACAGCAAAGTAGCCCTTCACAGAGATGTATGTCTGCAGGAAGTTCTGCTGGCAGATAAACTGCAGCAATCGACAGGCGAAGGGCAGACAGACAATAGCCATTCCTCAGTTTACCTGCTGGATCTTGTTCTGCCTAGCTGCATGGACCAGAGTCAAAGGAAGCTGCTCGGAGGCAGGGAGCAGGCAGCAAAACAAAGGCAGGGAGAATACCAGCCAGCCCAAAGGAACAGTGGGGAAGCTGGTAATTGGGCCATGTGTGTTTGGCTTTCGCCAGGCTAGCAGGTTTGTTTTTCCCAGGCTGGAGCCTAGACTGAAAGAGACACGAAATTATTAAAGAACTCAACCTAGAAAGGATAAAAAAACGAAAAAATGTTAGAAGCAATGGCTGGAGGTGAATCTCAAATAATGGGAGTGTGGTGGGGGCTCACCGTTCCTTTCCAAGGGCATAGATGCCTGGGAAATTATTTTCAATGGGCAAAGAAAAATGAAGTTTAGATAAAATTCATACCAGTTGACTTTTATTGCTAATTTAACTAACTTCTTAGCTGGGAGCTTACTGGGCAGGATGCATTAGATCTTGCTACAGAAAGGTAGAGCTGTGCCTTCCTGATCCCTTTCTTGTTACAAGAAGTATCCTGCAGAGATTCAAGTCTATATGAGACCCGTTGATGAGGCAGACACAGAGCCACCCTCAGGGATTCCCCCACAGTGGGGCTGATCCTCAGTCTTTTTGCCAGGCAGACATTGCAAGGAGCTGTACATCTACCTGCAGGTCTGCAGCACTTCTGGCAGGCTGGACATGTGCAGGAGCTCAGTGCAGCAGAACTTCCCTGATTCACACCACCTGTGGGTTTACTCATTGACACAGTACCAGGCACTTCCCTAGGAGTCTGTGCTTTCTCACAGAGATTTATTTAACTAGACTAACTCAGGTGCTTGACATGAAGGAGGTCTTTCCAGTAGCCATGCCCCACACAGCATCTTGCTGGAGTCCTCAGGGAGGGAGGTGGAGAGCCAGAGCATGGGAAACTCCACCTGCCTCTCCTTGGGGCATCCCCCAACTTAGTAAATGGACACTAGGAGAGAAAGAAGGGGGTAACACTCAAACTTTTATAGACGAAACATATTCTGTTCTCCAGGGACTTAGCAAGTACCTTTTCTGCATGGAGGGGTTCAGAGAGGTACTGACCATGCAGCACTGCCTGGAGGAGCAATGGTAGGTAGAGAAAACGGTATTTGAATATAATACACAGAATCAAGACAAGGTAACAGCTCATGTTATACTCTTTTCTTAATACTCTTATTATTTAACTTAAACAACAGCTCCTTACCAGCAACTGTCAGTTGTTACTGGTCCTGATGGATTAGCTGCTTGCTGGCCTTTTTCTTTGAGAAATTTTAAATGACAAGCATTAAGCAAACTTTCATCCCTCTAAAAGACACAGGCAATTCTTTACCAGGAAAAACTGGAGAATTCAGAAGACAGAGTCTCAAGCAGAGAAGAATGCCGACTCAAGTTTCCCAAAACCAGACTTTGGTTGTAGTTACATAATTGATATTGAGATGAGTGGTCACATTGCTGCTATAGCACCTTCTGCAGGAAAAAAATTTAAGGCCTTCTTTTAATCAGAGCTATGTGCTCTTTAACATTTACTCTTGATTATTTCCTATTGACAGTCACTAAAACAAAGTGTATATTAATGCAGACAGGAGTTTCATTCATAGATGGTGAGCTACAACAGGATTATTTGCAAGTGCAAAGATCACTCACATGAATAAAGATTTGGTGGATCAGTGACTCCACTGGTAAAATGACTAAAATCCTTCTTCAAATACAATCCAGATATGTTTTCCTGCTACTTATCCAAACAAGTACGCTCTTGTGTTGTCCCAGCTTAATTAACTGAAAGCACATAATTATTAGTGAGAGCTTCGACAGGACAGGAGAGGAAACATGCTTCTTGGTGATCAACTTGCAGCCACAACAAAAAAACCCCCAAACCAGCTCTGTGCAGGAAAAGCAACCCCCTCCTGCTACATTATTCCATTGATCTACAAACATTTACATCTCCTTTGTTAACTAGTTTTCTGTAGAAATTTCATGATCACTAAGGAACACTCTTTCAACTGCACCTCAAGAAACTTCTGGTTTAGAGTGATCCAGTCTAAAAAAAGAGTGTGTGTTTTTGCTCTAAAGTTGTGTTACACATGAAATCTATCGGGCTTTTCTAGGACGTTCAAGATTCATTGTAAATAATTCAAATTGGACTTACAAAAGAGAAGAGGCTGTACAATGAATGCAAGAACTGCATGTTACTATCTCTCTGACAGACAAAACTAACAAAAGCATTTCATGATGGTTACATTAAATGTTTTCTACTCTTTCACATTGTTTTGTGATCTACATTCAGTACCAGATTGATGAAAATTAACATTTGGAGGATTTCTATCTAACTTAATAATAAAGTCTAAAGAACAAATTGTTCTGGTTATGGCAAGAGAATAGTCTCACCTGAATAAACTTTATCCACATAATGTGCACTGAAACGATACACAGACAACACTGGTAGATTAACAAGGAACACCTGTGAAGTACTGCTGCAGCAACACTTAAGGTAATGTGCATTCCCTTCCCATGGGAGTAACTAGGGAAGCTGAGACCAAAAACATACTATTTATTTACATACTTATTTAACAAGGCACTTTTACAAGTAACAAGTGCACAGCAGTTAGTAACACATTTGGAAAAGTCATGTACAAGTCTTAATTTTCAGGGTTAAATCCTATCTTTAGGTTGCCTTATAAACATGATGCTGGGGCTGCACAATATGAGCAACTGCAGATGAAACACAAAACTGGCTTTGTGCACCCAAATTCTTATTAAAAAAATCATTGTGCTCCCTTCCAGTTTACCCATTCTGTGATTCTATAAAGAGTTGCCTTAAGAACAGTTAATGAGCAGCAGAGGATCTTGTTTTTATTAAGTACACTTAAAAAAGAAAGCATTAAAGATGGAATTAACCAATGGAAGCTTAATAATTTGTGTGTATTCTGTACGTCAGAAAAATGTGGAATTGAATCTGAACCTACCATGACCACTGATGAAAAGCTTTCTCCAGTTATCTGTGCAGGTCATGTCAGATCCTTTAGCTGAGCATTTCCAGTATGCAAGCATTATCAGCAATCCAGACTAATATGAGAGCATGCTCTTATCAGTTTCCCTGCCTGAAAGCCTGGCATAAATTAATACAGCATCCACAACAGCCCTTATCCCAAAGTGGTGTCTGAAGGTCTGAGAGTTGAAATCTCTCAGGACAGCATATACCAGCACAAGCCAGACCAGCAAGAAATCACAAAAAATTGTTCTGTGGAACATCTCCAGTCCAAATTCTGACCATTAGTGAGATGAATTCTTTGCTTCAAAGTCACATCCATCCAGCACTGTCGCTGCAGCAGAGCTCAGCCCGTGTTATAGCTGCTGTCCTTCCAAAAAGGGTTAATAAGGAGTACACAACAGTGATCAGCAAAATAAGGACTGCAAACACCATCTGTTTATTTACACTGAAGATAGTCCTTATATTCTCCAAAGATACTACTTTTTCATTGATCCCACTTAAATAATTGTAAATTTTCTGAAAGGCTGGGAGTTCGATTTTAGTGCTGTGGGTCTTTCAGGGAAATAGAGGACCAGTATATAACTCCTCAGGGGAAATGTCAAAGTACCCCACTTCATTGGATATGTTGACTCTGCCAGTCTCCAGAGGGTTCAGCACCAGTATTTCTATTTTCCCACTACTCAGAAGAGTAATTCCCAGTTCGTGCACCAAAATCCAGCCAGAGCAGACCTCCACCGTGTCCCTCCCGTGTGGAGCTGACACGAGCTCCCCGAGAGGCAGGTACGTGCAGAGAGAGGCGAGGCGCTCACACGCCGATAGGTGGCACTCTTGCTCTGACTCAGCACGGACGGGCCGTGGAGCCGCGGCCCTCCTGTCCCTCAGAGGGGCACATCTCAGTTAAGAAACCATTAAAAGCATTAATTCCGCAGGGCACTTTCAATGAACATCTTCGATTTTATTGTCAACACACTAAAAAACATACCTACGTTGAAAACAATTATTTCTGAGAACAGTAAAATACAAAATATTTCACATAGAAGTTTGTTAATGCAACACAAACAGAAGTGAGACATAGAAGATGCCAATGTGTATCATTTATGCTCATTGTCACAGGTTTAAGAACTGTACCACTCCAGAACTGTCACACAGGCTCGGAAAGTGAGCATTTGACAGTTTAAGCATCACCTCTGTATTTCTAGTATTACATATTCACTTGGAAACTTTCTAGCAGTGAACAGAAAAGATGAAAATTTTGTCTTCAGGATTTGTTTTGAAAGCACCATGACAACAGACTGTTCCAACTACTTCCTTACGGAGGGAAGTCTAAACAGAGACAATTATTGCAGTTGCAGCTTTTTAGGGGTAATGTTTATTGTTATCTATGATAGGTTTCTGAATATACATTAACAAGCAAAATCAGTATTTCCCGGCAGTTCCTCCTGGACAGCAAAACCAGCATTGCCCAATTTAAATTTGTTCTTTTCATATTAAAGAAAGCAATCTCTTATATTCTATACAAAATGCATATGCTTGGCCAGGTACTGACCAGCTTTCTCTTCTTCTAGATTCTAACCCAAATAAGCAAAACTTCCTTTATTGGTTAGCAGCAAAGAAGTTTTGCAAACTTCACACAATAAATAGAATTCTACTTAATTTAAATTTATTTCCAGAAGAATGACATGACTAAATGATTTGTATTAGACAGTGACACACGTATCACGCTCCATCACCAAGACCCTACCAAGACCCTAGGCTTAGTCAGAAGGGGAGAAAGGAACAGAGTAAAGGGAATGTCTGTTCTAAAACAACTGAAAGTTTTATGCTTACTTTGCTTTTCTCTTAAAGGTCCCAAAGAAAAGTTCTAAAGCTACCTCAAGATTACTTCTCACACAGGCAACTTGGTTCAAAACTCAAGTCTGAACATCAACTCTTCTTGAATAACTGAGACTTCCCCGCTTTCCTATACTCAATGACATTCCTGACTTGTAACAACACATTCTTGTCACTCTCCTCTCCTCATCGCTTGCTTGATCGCTTTTCATGTTTATCCTTTGTGTGCTGGTTCCTGCTTTGGTGCCTTGGAGGAGAGTAGCTGACTCTCCTTCTGGATTGAAAGCTGGGTGTATACGGATGAATTCTGCGTTTCTTTGGTTTTTCTTCTTTCCTGCTTTTGTTTGGTTCAGACTCCTTATCATCTTCCTTTTGCTCACGCTCTTGGTCTTGTTCTTTTTGAGACGGCAATGTGTTTTTGATGGTATTAATAAGAAATCTTTTATTTGTACCAGCAAGAGGACATTTCAACCTGTAAAGACATTTAAAAGTCATCAAAAGACAAGGTAAAAACATCCTAAAATAAGTCTGAGATTTTAACTTCAGTGATTTTAAGACAAGTTTGTGATTTTGGCTTTCCTTGCATGCCACCTAGTGTAAACTCCCAGTACAGAAAAGTAAGTTCCAGATCATCACCATTCTTTTATTATTATATATATTACTCTTTATGGGAAGAAAATTATTTTACTTCAACACAGTGAAAATCCACATGATTTTCTCAAGGTAGTGTGTGGAGGGGGAAGCAAAGGATGCCAATATACTTTAAGGTTGATGGTGCCTAACTTAGGTATTCAGAAATCAAACATTTAGTAACATACTCTTAAGTCAAATCAGAATGGCTTATAGAGATTACAATCTTCTAAAGTCAGCATTATCTAGTGAACTGCAATATTCAGAAAGTAAGATACACATGCATGAAGAACCCAAATAGCTGTAGCATAAACATACACACGAGACTTAACAATTTAAACTTATACTTAGCAACCACCAAAGTGTTTTAATCATTTTTCTTAAACAGTAAAGATACGTATCCAACTATTTTCCATTTTTTTTACTTTCTCACTTGCAGCTAAGCACTTTTGCACATAATTTATCAGCTAGTTTTAGGAAACAAGTATTGTAAACTTCATTTATCTTGTTGGTATCAGCTGTACTCTACTTATTCCCAATTTATCATCTCTTAAAGAATGGAATAAGAAAAAAACAAGTTTAAATATATTCCTACATAAAACAGAAATCACTCTGAAGACTTTGTTTATAGTTGGAGTCACTGTGGTGTTACTCTTCACATTTTTGAGACAAGTTACAGGATTGCTTTTAAAAAATCAGAGCTGTTAGAGATCACAGTAACTTATTGAATCAACCACAGTGTCATGGAATCCTAAGAGCACAATGTTAAGATCATCTATTCTACTTGAATATTTTGTGTAAGTGTAGAAATTAAACCCTAACTACTCAAAAACCTTTGACACTTCTAAACCATCAGAGCTATGAGAACAACAAGCAAACTACAACAAAGATCATGTATGATTATTTAACATACTTCATGACTTAACTGGACATGGAATTTACCATGGTGTTTTGCTTCAGGTCTGCCTACTAAGCACTCCTAATCATTTTTCTTGTGCTAAATCCTTCAAGAACTTAGGAGAGCAATTTTATAAGTATACAGCCACACTGTTTTATTTCCACTAGGTATTTTCTGGTACACATCTACTGCATAGAATTTTAGAATTTTTGAAACTTTCTTCATATAAATCTACACTATTTTTCTCAAATCCCTGTTTTAAATAAATGTAATCCAATAAATGTACCTCAACATTTCCTACCAAGGAAGGTAGCCTTCTCTAGGCTGCATCCAGGCAAAATCTATTTCACATCTGTTCTTCCTCTTGCTTTTTCTTAAGAGCTAATGCACTGATTCAAGCACTAATATATAGTGCTAGAATGAGACAGTCAATCTGCCATATAATAAATCCATCTGGCTGAAGCATTTATTTCTTTTTGACACTCTAAGTGCTGCCTGAGCTATACTAAGAATGAAAATTGATGAGAAATGCTGGACTTGAGAGTCAGCTAAGAGATGCCATTAGTTTACCATCATACTGTGATTAAAACGAGCCACCAGGCTTTCATGGAGCAGCAGTAAGTCACTGAAGAAAAACATTAGTTCTTAGTTTTGTTGACTTCAGACTTCAACAAAGCAAATGCTGCCTTTAAATCTTAAAGCAAACAAGATGTATGGCATGTGCTACATTACATGCACACACAGAGCATATTTACATATAGCTATGGTATATATGGAACTGTGAAGATTAAAAGTGAACTGTATGAATCCACTAATATCTTTGAGAGCATCTCTAATGGTGAGGAAATTGACATCTCCAAACATCGGCCATGGGTTTGCTGTAGGGTCTGATCCTGCAGTGCACAACTCATAAACAGGTTTGCCCTCAGGTGAGTTCTGAAGGGCTGGAAGGCAATCTTAGCCTGGGCATGGTGGAACATAATACTGCTGTGACCAGCAAACAGTGCCACAGAACTGATTTGAGAAGCTTTGCTTTAAAACAAACCAACTAACCAACCAACCAACCAGTAAAAACCAAACAAGTTAAAGAAACATTAAAGTTCTGAATTGAAATGTGCCGCAAGCAGAGCTGCAGGCATGTGTGAGGCAAGGACACAAACTGCAGTGCTAGAGCATTCCTATCTACCAGACTCCAGTTCTGTAGCAGAGTATTCACCCATTGTAAGGTTCACTTTTTGCTCTGAGTGCTCCAAAAGCTAGACCAAGCTATTCTCACTGACAGAATCTTGCCTCCCTCCATGAATAAATCTCACACCCCTCAAAATCTCTCCACCAAGACAATGCAACATACTGCATTTTCACAATTATATTACCTTTTGAGAAAAAAAAAAAAAAATCTGTCATTGTGAACATAGGTCAAATATTAACCCTATTTTTGACCCTTCAAGTCAACTTCTGTGCAGTAACACAAAATTTCCAACCAGCACCTGTCATCCAGTGCAGCAGTGCAGTTCAGCATACTATACAAGTTCTTAACAGTAAAAACATGCTGACACCATTTAAGACACAAGAGCACAATGTCATGTGCCAGTCTTGTCTCTGCTGAGTAACTGGACACACCAAATAGGATTGACACAGTCAACCTTATGATACAGAGCCATCTTTCCAAGAAAAAAAGTTCACTGTGGATGAACTGACAAGTACATTTCTAGCATTTCCAAACTATCATAGAAAATACCATATTTCAATAGAAGAGTGACTTAAGGAGGAGGGGAAACAGCTGGAGGTTGTTTTGCCAAACCAAGTAATCAATGCTGTTACCCTGTCATGGGGGACCTTACATAAGAGGATGCCTCAGAGGACACTGAAAGCTTTGAAATATGGTCTTGGCAGCCAGGTACAGCTGGCAGGACTTTGTAGGATCATAGAACCATCTGGTTTGGAAGGGACCTTAAAGATTATTAAGTTCCAACCCCACAGACACCTTTCACTAGACCAGGTTGCTCAGAGCTCCATCCAACCTGGTCTCAAACACTTCCAGAGATGAGGCATTCAGAGCTTCTCTGGGCAATTTGTTCCAGTGACAGCTTGACTTAGGATGTGCCCTGATTACAAGATTTTAACATATTTACTTTTCAATCTCTATCTGTACCCTGTTTCTCCTCCTCCTCCTCACATTCAAATGAAAGCTGAGGGGAATCCATTGCAGTGTTCCTGCACACAACACCCACTCAAAGACAAGATGTAACACAGCACTTCACAGTTTCAGTATCTTCATCTTCATCATCATCATCATCATCATCATTTTGTATTCTGCTGTACTTCTAACAGATTTGGTATTGAACAGAAAGCTATCTACAGGAATGAAAGCAATTTTAGGATTGTTTTACAAAGATAGAGTTAAAAATAATGTAATGCTTCCATATTTTTCTAATTGTAATTTCCTCTGCTCTTACAATGCAGAGCTGAACAAACTATCCAAAAATATAATGTTTTCCTGTTCTTACTTTACATGAGCTTTTCAAATAAGATGAGAAGCTACATTTGATTTAGCTTTAGCTCACATTATCAGCATCTTTGAAGATCAGACCTATACATTGGAAAAAAAGGCATCTAGAACTTTTTTCACACAGTAATTTTTGTGGCATTTTAATTGCCTTTCTTAGTCAAAGCAGAACAACAGCTTAAAATGGGACCTAAATTCACTGCTATAAAGAAGCTCATGAATTATGTACATAGAACAAAGAGAAACACTTCAAAGAAGCTGGCTTTATTTTAACTAGAAACAACGGAAACCCCCAAATAGTCTATTTCATCTATGTTCAATAGCCTCTGATGAAACAAATTTATCTAACAATTTCAAATATTCTTAGACTATTTGTCCAAAACTTCTCAGCCTGGATCCAACTGATCCTCCAAATGTTAGCTTCCAGACAACTGCTCTGCTTTTATCATCTCAGAAGTTCCCACATTACAGCATCATTGCTAGGATTCAGCCACAGATTCTGCTCTGTTCTGATTAACATTTCCAGGATTAAGACACCTTCAGAAGAGGGTTCTTCCTTACCCTTCTCTCACACATTTCCTTATTTGTGATTAGCTGTACTAATGCTTGAGCGAGATACATTAACAGCAGGATCTACATCATGTGTTATCATAGGATTCAGGAGACACCCCCCCCCCAACAAGAATCACCACGGCCACAGAATACATACAAAAGCAACACTGAAGGAACTAGAAATACTGCATTGCTGAATGAAAACTACAAAGAAGAATATCCAGCATTTCTTGGATTCATTTACTATGGACCTACATACTGCCTATCTGAGCAGTCCTGAGAGTATGGAGGTCAATGAGCTGAGATTCTTAACCAACTACGAGATCATGCAGCCCTCTGGCAATACTGACAGTTGTTCCATGTCCAAAGAGCCTCAGATTATTTCCCTTCCCGAACAAATTCTTGGTCAATATCATTGCCAACCTCCCTGCTGGTTACTTGTCCCAAACAGGGACAGGCCTTTCTTCCACTAGCCTTTAAGGTTGCAGCACCTGTCCATGTCATCCACATTAAGCTTTTAAGACAATGTAAAACCAGCAAAACATTCCCAAACTAGAGGAAATACTAACAATACTGTCCTGTATTTCAAAGCTCAGTCTTTGTATGAGAGACTAGGCTGCAGGTTGATTGCTTTGTACATTTTTTTTGTACCTGTCAGCTAAACTGGTTTGGATACTTGTATTTTTGGCTCCAGCTACCATCATCTATCTCAAATGATGAGACAGCAAAAGGTTATGCAGGGTGCTTGGGGAACCTTTTCAAACAGTGTACTTGAGCTACGGAGAACTAATCACTCTGGACAGTAACAGAGCAATGGCTTGAACCTGAGAGCAGTCAGTGTTGAGAGTGTTGCTGGCTAAGGTTTTGCTGCCATCAATATTCACCAGGAGACACTACTCCTTTGCAATGGTATGCACAATATAATCACCCCACCCAGGAAAGCCACTTCTCCATATACCTTCCTTTGACCAACTTCTGTCAAATGCCACTGACTCCAGAAATGTATTTCCCAGTATTCAACAGCTGCTGGAGAGCAACATGAACTGGAATCAGTGAAGTATGAGCAGTAGTAGCCTCTGCTTCTCCTTACCCAAAGACAGATGGCAGAACAAATCTTTTCTTCATAGGTTGAGCTGCTTCAACTTTCCAGTGCCAGTGCAGGACTGATGGCCTTACACTAGATGTCTCCAGGGTGTGTGCACCTCTTCTCCAGGACTCCTCTGACAAAGGGCTGAGGAATCCCAGAAGTCCTCATGAAACACACCTGTAAGCATTTTGAGTTTGGCATGGAAGGAAGGTTTTGTGTTTTACCTGTTAGCACTGTGCTTTTAGACAAGTTGGTGATGACCTTTTCTTTGCTTCTATCACTTATGATTTCCTTGATCTGGTCTACTAATACACATTTTCATGAACTAACTCCTCTGCTCATTTCATTTGCTATCCACAAAGCTCTGAGCAGAAGTTACTTTCTTCTCAGTAGTTTACACCTTGCAAGGTCACATGTCTGTCCTGATGTAATCTCTGAAGCCCTTCAGGATCAGTAACACTTGACAACATTTTGCTGGAGTGTGATACTCAATTGAGCATAGTTAAGTTTTCTTCCAAATATCTTACCCACCCATTTTATCTCCCATGTATTTATGCAATACTTAGCTGTTGGGCCAGTTCAGAAGCACCAGAACAGCATAACAGAGCATAAAAAAAGTTAAAGAGGTGACAGCAGTGGCAGTTTTTGTTCTGTCTGTTGTGCCTGCAGAACTGGACAGCAAAGACTTATTGAGAGTTTGCCTTTGGGGGGCTTGATACTTTCCTTACAGCCACACATACCAGCCATACACTAGCTTATGCCAAACCCTACAGCAGTAGATTTGTCACAGAAGAGATTACTACCAGTCTCTCTAAGGATAAATTCAGTGAGATAAAAATCCTTGGAGGTGCATTACATACAAAGAAATAATCTCTAAGAGCATGATATCCTGAGCTGCAGAAGAAGTGATGTCGCCCTGGTTATCAAGAGTTTTCTAAAGCCTTCTGAGTTTACATTCTTGTAGAGAACTTTCTCACACAACTTCCTGTAAACAATCTATTGTTTTGCATTCTTTCATAGAGGCGGAGAAATTTGATGTACAGGTAGTTTGTCCAGTGTCATTGGAGAGGTGGCACGTTCACCCTCCAATCCACTGGCATCTTTTGAGAACTATAAAAGATTGGAGTCAGAAAAAATAAATTAGTCTCTTCATCGTGACCAAGGCTGTGGTGCGTTGTTTTTGCTTGTGTCATCTGGTGACAAAGTACCTTGAAGAAGGTACTACTGAGCATATTCATAAACAAGGATATTCAGCAAATCACTTCCTAGGCACTGGGTATGAGCCACTGATGGACACAGGGCACCGCAGGAATGGATCCTTTGTTTGACCCAGTACAGCTGTTTACATGTACCTCTGCAGTCGAAAGTACTTCAACAGCCTCAGCTCAGGATATCACCATGCCAATCCCTATGTCAACAGTCTTCCTCTGCCTGAAGCAGTCTTGAAAGCCCTTTCCTTCTAAAACTTTTAACAGAACACTAACCCAACCAGACACCATTAATCTGCAACTGCTCTGAACAACAGGTCACCCTTGCTTATCCCATTCCCTGGCAGGCCTCAGGCATCAGGCTCTAGCAAACTGCATTCTGAGCTGATCATCACAGCCAGCTGAACAGGACCACCATCCTCTTACAAACAAGGAGTAAGAAGGAGCCACATTCAGGAGCAGATGCCCATACACTCTCCTGGCAGATATTCCAGACTGCACAAGTGGCAGCAAAATTGTACAGGGGCACCTGATTACCTTCCCAGAAATCCAGATCCATATCTGGATCAACTTGTAAATTCACAGTGACTGGATGCGTACATCACTTCATGGTGCTAATTATGTGCACTGGGTTACCTGGCCACGTGGCTAGGCTGCCAGGGTCAAAGCACAGTGGATCAGGACAGCTATAGCCACTCTGGGAGATTACACCAATTAAGCTATTTTAACAGAAACGGTATGAACTGCATCCCTGGAAGAAATACTGAGTAAAACATACAGAAAATCCCAAACCTGTTTGAAAACATAAAGGAATAACTTTTTTTTTTTCCAACAATACACTATTTTAATCTCTTCAGAGCTATTAAAACAAACAGACAACTGAACTGAGACCTTAATGAACAGTTCAGGCTTATCTCTTACTACTGTTGATGGAGGAAGACAAACCTTATCTACAAGTGCATTTAGTGCAGTCAACTGGTGCACTACTTGTGTGAATGTCCCTAGATCCAATAGCTTCTTATCAAAGTCATATACATTATTTTATGATGAATGACTGTCCCCAGCATGTTATTACTTCCCTAATTACAATTACATGCATTACATTCCATGTCAATCTAGCTGTAAAATCTGGAATATTGCATTGAAGAATTAATGCTGTATTCCATTTAAGATTAAAATACTGTGATTTTTTTTCCCAGTTACTATACAAATTAGCCCCTGGGTTTTAGGTTTTTTTAGTATTAGAAAGTAACCCTCTTCCAAAACTGGATTATACTTTTGAGTTCATTGAGCAGCTTTTTGGCTACAGTTTATATATGAATTGTCTACTAAAGGATAGTTTGTTGTCTTATTAATATAAGGCTTTAGGTTTCTTTGTCAGGTTATGAATTCCTTTCACATAAAACAGAATCTAACCCGGTAACATGTAGACAGTACGTAAGTACATGCACAAAGACTCATGAGATTCCAACCCAAACTTTGCAATTCCATCTATTATAAGAACATATTCCCAATTTTCCAACTGTTCTGTCTTCAACACATTCAGACAAACAATTTCATGCAGACAGAATTTACCTGATCTTCTTTCTTATTTAGACTGGAATTTTTGCCCAAGTATGTGGATGAAGACAAATTATTTAAACATGAAACACATAAAAAGGTAGAGACTTCTGTCACACATTAAGGACAAGATTTATTTTGGCATCAGCATTCATCTCTTACTGGCACAACTTACCAACCCATAGCTCCCATTGTTTCAGCTCTGGTTCTCCCACGTTTGGCCTCTTTAAGTAACTCTTCCACAGCCTTCCTAAATAAAAGAAAAAGGAAAAGGTCACCACTTGTGGAACACAAGAACTTGCCACTTTATGCACTTAGGCAAATAAAACAGACAGTTTTATTCACTGAAGTGAATTAAGCAATAAAGATGCTACCAAAATCACCTTGACTTTTAAGATAATTAAAATTCCCACGCACCAAGATTAAAATAAACATTCTGTGATATTAAAACCAACTAAAGCTGTTGCAAATACAAAAACTGTAACACTGGTTGAAGAACAGGGCTTAGGGCACTTCAAATCCTTTTTAAGCATACTTTTGCCTGTGAGAACAAGTTGGGTATCCTGTCATACTACAGGAACTCATGGAAAAGGAGTATCTCCCAGGTAAGCCATCATCTGTTGGAGATACATTCTCCAAGATGCCAAGTTCAGCGCCAGCAACCTCACCAGCTACTGCTGCCTTCCCAGGTAAGAGAAGTGATGGGGTGGGATGGCTACTTGCAGGAACATAAAAAAAAATGGTGCAAAACACAGGCTGTAGCACTGGAACATGACAGATGTTGCATACACAGGTCTTCATGAAATTGCAGCAAAATCTGTTTTTTCCCCAGACCCAGAATTTGCTATCTGAGCATCCTGAGCTAGGTTATAGCGATGATGGTGGGAACACATGGCTTTTATAGAAGCTTGCCCTGAGCCTTCAAACAGTAATGTCAGACAAAGGTGAGGAAAGAGGGGAAGAAAGTGTCTGACTTTTAATTACCAGTTACCAAACTTGGTGATTCAATTTTTAAGAAACCTGACTGAAAGATTAAAAGCCTGCCATTGTTATTGTACTACAAAATCTGTAACAATTTATAATTGAAATAAGAAACCAAATAATCTGAGCTACAAAGCATTAATAAAGCACACACATGGGTATTTTAAACAGCTATGACTCAGTTTTAGGGAAAACACCATAATAAATTAATATGGTGAGACCAATTGTAGGAATTAGGCAGGAATGACATGCCTTTAAGCATTTGAGACTTTTTTTTTTTGTTATATCAAAGCTCAGACTGACTTGGCATCCACCGTAGCAGCCTTCTAGTTCCACACCTTCATTATCAGACATTGTTTCCTAATACTGTACTTTCAACATCGCCCTTATTCACTGCAGCTTTACAAAGCCCTTTTAGCTTGCACAGACAAATTAAATGCAATGCCCAGATCCTCTCTGAAATAATGTTTCCACTCACTGAACTTATATCCTCTACACAAGTAAGCCAAAAGCTACACAAACAAGTTTTTAAAATTTGCTTTTAGAGGCCTCGTGGGACTCCATATTCCTCGCTCTCTTCATTTTTACAGCTTGGTTACAATACAAACAGTTCCATGGCTGCCAGCTTCAATTCTAAAGGCAACAGCATGAGCAAAAGGAATGCAGCATGTAACTTTCACATGAGAACCATGCAAACACTTGGGGACTGATAGGAGGGAAAATTAGGGACAGGGGCACATTTAAGAACTCTGTCATCATTTTGACATCTTTTATAGCAAGCACCACTTAAAACTTGCTGTGGCAATTATTTTTGGGCAATCAAGTTGCAGAATTACAGTAACACGAAGGTACAAGCAGTGATATTTTTATCTTCAAGAGTATGGTATAAGACCTATTTACATTTTTGAGTGATTAGACTTTTTCCTCTCTCTGTATTCCAAGGTTACAGGCAAAGTTCCCATTGCATATATCTTAATAACCAGTATCATAAATGTATGTGTCAAAATAATAGAATAATTCCTAGTCAGGCAAAATGAGAAGTGTTTTCTATTCCTCACTCAGGGGAAGAGCTTCATAATTTTTTTCCAAAAGGTCAAATGGATAGACTGAAAAAATGAAAAACTGGTAACAAAGAGGTATGTCTGATAGTTACAGGCAATGAAAACACCACGTTATTACAGAGACCACCCACGGTTTGTGATTACAGATGACTGTCAGGAGAAGATGTATGATGCTGCTGAGAGGCCAGGCAGCCACAACTCCATATCCAGGTCCAACCAGCAGCAAGGCTGAAAATCAGCTCCTAGGAGGCAGATGCACACACCAGGCACTTACACTGCTGGCCACATCCATCACAGCCAGACACACAGCATGCTCAGACCTACAGCTTCATCCTGCTCTTCTCTCCAGCCAGATGTGGGAGCCCCCAAAACTTCAGCCCAACTGCACTGGCAGTACAGACCATCACACAGGGTTGACTGGGACACCCTGGTGCCCCAGTATCCAACTCCACTTCAGTCTTGCATGTAGAGACACACAGACACACATACACATCTCACCCCTAACCCTACAGTCTCTTCAGCAGCTGGCCAGGACTCCCTGGTGACCCCAACAGCTAGCTCCTCCTGGCTCTTGGAGATAGAAGCTCACACTCCAGCTCTCTCCTTATTCATCCACTTACCAGCTATTCCAACTTGATCTTCACCAACAGCCACACGGTCCCTCATACACCCATACTTGCTCCAGTACTACAACACAGATAAAAAAAGGTTCCCAATGTGTTTTACCCCATTTCAGGGGCTAACATTTGGTTTTACTCACTCCATGAAATGTCCCCAGTTGCCAGCACTCAGGCCTCCAGCCCAGGGCCCAAGCCCAGCTGCTGGCAACCAAACCTTCACATGTACCAGTTGCTGGCACCATGGTCCCTCCAACCCCATAGTCTGACTGTAGCTGCTAGCACTGAGATGTCCACCCCCTCCCCTCAAACAGAGTCCTTCCCCCAAGAGAGAGTCAGAAAGGAATTTAACAAGAAGACAGGACAGACTGTGATGATTAGGCACAGGACACAGCCAGACAAGAGTACCAACCAGCAGCCTATACACACATGACCAGACCTTTTTATTTCCTTGTTCCTCTATTTTCCCACTCTCAACTTCTCCCCACATCACTAGAACATCACTAGACTTTCCCTGTCTTTGGTTTCTCTCCTATACATCCCATAATAAGCCACAAGTGAAACAACACAGACCGGTAACCAGGGTGACCACCAAGCGACACTGATATTCTTAGTATTCCCAGCTGCAACATCATTTGAGCAGAACTACTCCCCTCTTGCTAAATCTTCCCTTTTTGACCCTTTCCTCCCAAGAAACCATACGTGGTCACAAAATGCTTTTCTTCTGCATCCCATAACCCCTCCCACAGCCCTATGCAGCATTGCCCTTAAGTCCCAAAGGGACTTAAGTCCCAGGACTGACTCATCTTGATGGGTATCATGCTTGGAGGCCCAGGCTGTCTCTTGGGATGAGCCCTGAAGTGGGAGGGGGGCCCAAAGAAGACCTTATTGTGAGTTCCCACCTACTGTATGTGTCCCCATGCTCCTTTGGGCTCATGGAGATGGAGCTCTGACGGGCTGGTAATTCTTGGCACGGGGATTGGAGAAGCCAGGACCAGGTGATGTTTGAGTTCCCCCCATCCATCATGGTCTCTCTGTAGTCCTCACTGGGAGCTTTTGGCACATAACCTAAAAAACTCTGCCATCTCCACACACGCCACCATCTCATTAAAGATCCTGATGAGAGCTGTAATGAAAATATATCTACTGGGATTCCTTCACAGCACACAGTCAGCTACAGAAGGGCACAGATCTGGAGTAGGAGGGCGGTGTTCATGTCCAACATCTCCCAGTCAGAGAAGGGGCATCTTTAACAAATACATCCTCATGAAAGCATTAATAACTGTTTGCAGTCTATTCCACTACTATTAAAGCTCAAAGACCAAGCTTCTCCTCCACTGCAACTGCTACAGAAGGGCACAGATCTGGAGTAGGAGGGCGGTGTTCATGTCCAACATCTCCCAGTCAGAGAAGGGGCATCTTTAACAAATACATCCTCATGAAAGCATTAATAACTGTTTGCAGTCTATTCCACTACTATTAAAGCTCAAAGACCAAGCTTCTCCTCCACTGCAACTGGCAAAAATCACACTTAAGCCTACTTCCTGAGGCTCTCCAGGTCCTGACTGCAAGCTGCAAGGTCAGGAAAAACAATTAGCAAATTTTAAAATCAATTTTCTCAAAGCAGTTTTATACTAACTATACAACTTATTTTTAACTGTGCATGGGACTAGAAATAGAAGTGAATGTTGGTATTCCAATTACAGCTGAATAATGGATATCAAGACCTTCAGTCAAACAAGTGACTGAAGACACTGACAGTGTTATTTAAAATTAAATCTAATGAGCTGGTCCTATCCGCTCATCCTTACTAAGAAAACTGATGAAAATGAAAAACAGGAATAAAACCTAGGCCACAACTACAAGAGCAAGAATGAAAAGAAGCACAATACACCACAAGCTTCCTGACATTTGTTCAAAGTCAAAGACATCCCACATGGGGGATACGAATGCTCTCATTCTTTGCTGATCAGATTTTGTACTTATTTAAGTATTCTACTTGCCAAGTCTTGTGAGTGCTATTTGCAGCACATTTCGGCGCTGATATTCTCACCAGCCTGAGTAGTGAAGTGAACGTATCACTCCATTTCAAATACCAATCTTAGCTTGCAGACTACTTTTTTTTTCTTTTTTTTTTTTCCCTTTTCACCAGAGGTAAGGAACACTGAATCCTGACACTTGACTTTAACTGTTAAAATCAATAGTAAGTACTGTTAATTTTCTCCAAGGCACAAAGCTTGCTTGCTAAAAAGTGTAGTTGGGCTGCTTATACAGCAAAAATATTAGATTAATTATTCTCAACTCAACTACAGGCCTCTTGTTACAGAATTATAGCTTTCTTTGTGATTCAGAGCAGCATCTCCTTAGGAAACACTTAATCCCAAGTAAATGATGCTCTAAATAAGCTTGGCAGGTACTTCTAATAAAATATGATATCCAAGGTTGTGAAATACTTGTAGGTATTGAAAGACAGAATGGATTATGGAAGGATATGGACACACAGTATAACAAAGCCATTTCCTCTGTATTTGAAGAGAAATGATGCATTTTCTGTGCTTCAAACACACAGAACCAAAATGACAATACTTTAGGAAGTAGAGGGGGAAGAAATATTTAATTTTTTATATAGGAATGAAAATGGTGACCTCCATAATATCTCAGTGTATATTTAGTTGAAATAAACTAGGAAAAGCAGTTTCAGGTGCTTGCAGAGGAAACAAACTGAACAGCTCCTGCTAGCTGATTCCCAACTTTTTCCACCTCCTTCTTAGGTCATAACTTCAAATACCATTAATCATATGTTAACATAATTTAGAATTTTCTTAAGAATCACATGGAACCTTAAGGCTCAGGGTCTTCACTGATGTACCAGCAAGTTCACAGGGGAAAATCTCAGTTCATACTTCCATCAAAGGTTACAGGGTAAGATGGAGTAGAGGATGTAGTTCAGTAGAATGCAGCAAATATTACTGTTTTACACATCTGTGGTATTTATAGCTTTTAAAGTTTTAAAATCCACAGAGTGCAACAGTCACACAGGAACTCATAAGTAAGTACTCAGCTTCTAGGAAAACCTCACTTCATATTAAAGTGAGGAAAACATCAAAAGCAAGATCAAGTGAGAGTCAGAAACAGTAAAATTGAAAAATAATATCAGAAAATGTGGCAGTAAGGATAAATTAAAAGAAGCTAGATGAAGAGACTTCTCCTTAGATAGTAACAAAAATATAGGGCAATTGACTTAACAGATCACTTTTTGGAATACTGGGACACAAAATTCATTTCTGACCTGAAAAAGCATGCAGAAAAATATTACACTTCTTTTTCCCTCATGGTAAATTAAATAAAAAGCACATGAACAAAAACCTTAAGTTTTTATTTAAGACCTGTGCATTGCAAGACAAGCCTGAATTCAGAGACAGACTTCTCAAAATATTCCACATAAACCCATTTTTAAACACTACAAATCCACTCAAAGGAGTTAATACTGTCGCTACAAAACAGAAACGTTATTATTTGTATGTTAAACCCATAATATAAAACCCTTAAAAATTATAAGCCTAAACTACCATTGCTACACTATTCACAGGAGAATATGATCAGTAAGTTATTGAATACGAATCTAAGGCATAATGTCTGTAACCCAAAGGATAAAGAAAGGTCTGTACTAGACTGGAAGGGCTCTGTACTGAAGACTGTACAGGGAAGTACTATTTAGAGTGAGTAATACCAAAGTACACCCTCTAAATGCACACAGCACAAGCTGCATTCAGGGTGCTACTACCGAATTGAGCTGTTATGAAAACTTAAGGTATGAAAAAGTAACTGATGATAAGTGGATCCAGGACAGGAAGAGACAATTGTCAAGTGCACCACACTGTAGTTATAATGTGTTTGGGGCCGACTAAACACCCTCTGAGGTGCACAAGGAATGACATGGGTTGGTGACACCAAACAGCTAAATGCTACTGTGCCACTTTGGTAAGTGACACTGGGCTTCATCCTCATTATTTACCACACTGCCACAGAACAGGAATAGCAAATCCCAACTTGGACTGAACCTTCGAGGAAGAGTAAAACTTTGAATGTAGTTCCTGGGAAGAAGAGCATTAGTCAGGAGGTGACTGTGGAGCAGTCGGCTACAGCTGGTGAGGTCAGCTATGCCCTGAACTGCCCAGAGAATCCCAGGTCCCCAGCACGGCAGCAGCAACCAGAAGGCAGCATGGAAGAACAGTGGCATAGTTTCAACTTGGCATGAATGAAAAAGGTTTAATGGCACTAGTAAAAATAACATTCATGCATACACAGAAAGAAGCTTTAATTATTAAACTGATGATCTGAGAGCAGAAGTAGCTCAGCAAGAATTAAAAGCCTCTTAGAAAGCATTAAGTGCTCTAGTCCCTCCACTGTCTCAGTACTACTGCTTTTGGCACATTTCAAATACCTGCCAGATATAAACAGAAAAAAGTTGTTTTCGGTAAGCATACCCAGATACGGTTTCTTAAAAGTTAAAGGAGGAGAACAGTGCAGAAAGCTTCTGGTCATCACTTCAATGTAACAGCTGTTTTAAACAGCCATAAGGAAAGTGAACAACCCAGAAATAAGCTTGCAAAAAAAAAAAAAAAATTCCCATCACACAAATAGGAGTATTTTGCAAAACATTTGTGATATAAACACCAAATGTCTATTCCTAAAACAAAAGCAAGAGAGGCCTACTTTGAGTATCCAAACATAGAAATCAATGTTTTATTCCTCAGTGTTTGCTTGGGAGCACTGCAACTCAAAACGTGCAGCACGACAAATCCACTGATCCCAACGAAATGCCAAGTAGAAAACAATTTTATTTTTTGACAAAACAACTACCAACCATTTTGTATTTTTTTGATACAAGAACACGACAATTCTAGCAACTAGTCAAGGGGCACATATCCAGCACTGAAAATTGAAATTCCTGACAACACAAGGTATTTTGGGATTTTTAAAATTTATTTTACCGAGTCCACAACTCATCAAATTGTAGCTAATGAGGGGTGAACCATCCAAGACCTTCCAATCTTGTTTCTAAGCGACATCAGCACGCACCCAAAGTTCTGTGCAGAAGACACGGCAGAAGCAGCTCCAGGCCGCGCTGCCCTCGGGGCGCACCCTGAGCGCACGCCCACAGGAGGGGCTCTCTGGGGACAGCGGGCAGAGCCCGGCGGAGCTCGGGGCCAGTTTTGCGGCGCGGAGCGGTCGGGCCGGGAGGAGCCGCCCCCGGCCCCAGCCTAGCGCTGCCCGGGCCTCGCGGCGCGGGAGGCGCTGCCGGGCCCTGAGCGGCGCAGCAGCCCCGCAGAGGCCGCTCGCTCTCGGGAGCGCTCCCCACGCTGTCGCTCGTGCCTCACCTCTCCAGCTCCGGGTCCTCCTCCATGGCTCCCCCACCGTCCCCCGCTGTGGCTCCTCAGGGGCACGCCGGCGCCATCACCCGCTGTCGACCGGGCGGGGCGGGGCAGCTGGGCGGGCGTAGGGGCCGGCGAGGACCCCGGCGGGAGGAGCCGGGGCGGTGCGAGCCGGGCCCCGCCACACCCCGCCGGGCACCTGCAGCACCGGTGGTCGCGCCCCCGGCCAAAAGGAAAGCGGGGGCGGTGGGCTCACTAGCGGGCAGGACCCCCGTGCACCTCCAACAGAGCGGGGGAAGCAGACGCGGGGCGGTGACTGAGTGTGGGGAGGGCGGGAGCGCCGCTGGGGCTCTTAGTCACGGAGCCGCCCGGGGTTTGCTCCTCAAACACGGCCGCAGGGCTCGGGCAGGCGGGGACAGGTCCGCGGGCATCCCCGGGCGGGCAGCGCCCCACCCGGCCCCTCCTCCGCGCCAGCCCCGCCCGCGCTCCCCACCGCTCCGGGCTCCGCACAGCCGATCAGGCGAGCGGCGGGGACAACCCGGCCCGGGGCTCCGCCGCGTCCCGCCCCGGCCCCGCTGCCATAGGCTGCGGTTCGCCCGGCCCCACGCCCGGGGCCGCCGCCGGAGTGGCGGAGCGCCGCTGTCACTTGGGCCGCGCCGCTGCCCGTGGCGGGGGGCGGAGGCGGGAGCACCGGCCCGGCCCGGCGAGACACGTTCTCCAAGTGCTGCTGCCCGGAGTTTGCTTCCCATAAGGCGGGGCGGGCGCAGCCGGCGCGGCTGAGGAGGAGAGCGCTGCGCGGAGCCGGCGCGGTGAGTAACTTCCCTGCCCCGCGCGGTGCCGGGCGGCTCAGCCCCGCTCAGCCTCCCTCAGTGGTAGCGGCACCGGGGGTCCCCGCGGGGGCGGCGGCGCCGGGCTGAGCCGCTCTGCGCAGGCAACAAGTACGGGAGTGGGGCCGAGCCCCGGAGCCGCCGTGCGGGGCTGAGGTGGGATCCTGGGAGCAGCGTCCCCGCCCTGGAGCCCCCGGCTCGGCGACGGGGCTGAGCTCGGCGGCCCCTGCAGCGCGTCTCTGCGAGGCTGAGCTCTGGGCTCGGGTACTGGAGACCCACTTGGAAAGCTCCTGGTTCTGGTTCCCCCGATACACCTATGCTGCTCTCGTGTCGCTTCATTAAAGAAGCTCTTTCTTGGAAAGGAGTCAGATTACTGTGTGCGGGGGAGGCAGAGAACAGCTGCGAGCGAACCCCTGCTGCAGGAGCGGGTTTCAGGTTGTGTGTTTTACAGCTGCGCCAGAGGAACTCGGGGCTGGCTGCGAAATGCCGCTGGAGTCCTTGTGGTTGGCAGCTATTTCCAAAGGTTCACTCTAGCCCTCGGGAGCTCTGACCCACACTCCCTGGTTTCTCCCCTCATTAGTTAGCTCTTAGTACTGAAAAGGTGGTTAGAAAAGTTTTCGTCTTTTATACTTTTAACAAGGCGTGCTTTAGAATTATCATTCTCTTGACAGAGTCATAGTACTTGGTCAACTAACTGAGAAAACCGTTCCTGGAGCTCTGGTGGGGATGAATCTGGTAGTCCCTGGTGACTTTTCCTACCGTGTTCATAATGCATAGTGCTGATTGTTTACTTCTCTAGAAATCTATTAAGTACTTCTGAGCTTCCTTTAATTCCTCTTTTAATTACGTGATTTAGGGGTTTGGTTTTTGTCTGTGTGCAGAGTAAAAAATGTCTGTGAGGGATTAGCTTTGGACTACATTTGATAGTCTCTGGAAATAAATTTCCAATCATAAATACTTTCGAACTTATGTTCAAAATAGGAACTGGTCTGAACCGCGCTCTCATTAAATAAACACTTTGAATTACTGATTTTATTTTTTTTATTCCTCTACCCACTTCTTCTGGCTTTGTAATGCTTTATTCTAAGCTGCAATCCAGCAGCAGATCAAGGAGGCTTAGGAAGAAACATCAGATGGTTTTGGTTAGTGTCCCTTCCACTTGGAAAATAAACATGTTAGTACCATATGCTGCCCTGTCTTTATTAAAACAAATTTCCTTAAAATGGAAACAAGTTATATCAGTGTACTTGCTAGAACTGTAAGACTTAATAGGAGTCCTTTATAATTACTCTTTTTTTTTCTAATTATCAGATCACTAAGGAATCCTCTCTCCTGAACACAGTACAATATAAAATTATTAACTCCAGAGTCAGCAGGCTGCAAATAACACTATTGTGCCCAAGTAGATTTTTTTTTAATAAAAAAAGGTTGTAATATTATGTTTTAAAGTGCTTGTTCTGTTGCAATTCGAAAATGTATGGATCTTAAAACTCATTGTTTTGCTATGAGTTTTCAGTACTGAATTTCTAACTATACTGACCCTTTACTTTGCTTGGTGACTTCAGCAAGAGGGAGCCCAGGGCCTTGGACTCAGGCCTGAGATTTGCAAAGATAGTATCTTTTCCGAAGACTGCACCTGAATTTTCTGTTACCAAAACAATAAAAAGTGTGACTGTTCAGGGACAAAACTTTGCAAGAGGAATGTAAGCCGGTGATTGGGTGGAAAAATACTGTTAGGCTCCTGAGATGGGTTAAAAAATAAGCTTACTAAAACCTGTACTGCCAAAAATGGTGGCTTTGGCATTGCAGCATTTGGCATTTGTTTATTGTGTGCTCTCATGGAAGCACTGATCACCTCAGTGAAAGTTTATTTTTTTGTAAGCCTTTACCCATACTGAGTGGTCTCAATCTTGGTATATATTTATGGTATATATTTTAGTACTGTATTTATATTACTAAAAAACAGCAGAAGTTTGTTAGCTACTAGTTAAAACTGTATATCTGAAAATATACCAAAATATCCCCCTCTTCTTTCATCTCATTTTTCTGTACTTCTAAAAAATGTTAACATATTTGAAAGCAACTGGAAAGAAGTTATACCAACAATATCAACATGAAATGTGTACTAGATGTTAAATAAATATAAATTATTGCCTTGCATCAGTAAAATGTTGCTTGTTTAAAGAGCTACTGGACATTTACTGCTGTAACTAATAAGAAAACAACACTTATTTGGTGTTAAAATGCTCCCTGGTTTAAAAGGCGCCAGAGGAAGCTGGTTGCCTATTTGATATGGCAGTGGCTTGTCTCTGGTATTTGAAAATTCTGTGTTGATTTGGTTTGCAGAAGCATTTTTAATGTGACACCACTGAAGTGCCTGCTGTTTAATTGCTTTCTTAGGTCAGTGGAGTTTGTCCTTTAGAAATTGTAGTGACTTTTGAAGATGAAAATGCTTTTAAATATTAGTATTAAGTTATATAATTGATAGGTCAAGGTTTCTATGGAGCAATAAAAATTAATAATATTGTGGCATGTACTTTTTGTGTTCTTTTTGTTCTAATTCTGTAGATATTTGTGCTTGCATATGCTTAATTTTAAACATCTGGATATTTCTTTTGCAATGAGAGGGTCTGTTCTTAGGCTTAATGATAAGCCTGCATGTATGTGTTTTCAGGATTTATGTTTGCTAAATTCATGGGCTGAACCTGTCATGTGTTTTCATACCGACTGCTCTGTATTCTACATGAGATAGTTTAGGTGGCTGATGGGACTGGGCTGCACCTTGACACATATGGAGATGCTCCCAGCCCCACTGTTGTGTTGTGTACCCGAGTTGGCTTCGTCCTTGCAATGTGCTCTGCGGTACTACAGGCATGTCTTTTATTTCTGAAGCACTTTGGTGGTACCAGAGATGTCAGTCCTTTATGTTCTCATGGATGCTTATTTCAGCTGATGTCAGTTTAGCAAATAATTTGCGGGCTGGAACAGGCGCAGAATCTCTTGCAGAGTCTTTCCTGCTGAGCTGTGTGTTAGGTGGTGAACACAAAAGCCAAAGCATGCAGCTGTTTGATATAAAGTCAGATAACTTGTGAATGTACAAGATTTCAAATTGGTTTGCATATTTTCCATTCAAATAATGGGAACTATTTTTGACATGGAAACTTGGGGTTATATAGCTGAATATTTGCAGTCTCATTTTTGCTTCAAGTAAGCAAGTTGATATTGCTCTGGAGTTGTAGCATGTTGTTAAGAGTGCCTAGAATTTTCTCACTGTCATCACCAGATGAAATATTAGATCAAATACCACATCAAACCAGATCAAATATTAGATTATAAATGAGTCAGAGCAATGCTATATGGAATGTAATTTTACCCAGGAAGAGTTGGTTCACTTTGGGATGGAGTAATAGATGTTCTGTTTTGCCTGGCTGTTCTTCCTTAGTTCCACAGAGAGAAATCATTGAGTCATCACAGAATGGTTTGGGCAGAGAGGGACCTTACAGATCATCTAGTTTCAATCCCCCTAGGAAGGAACACCTGCCACTAGACCAGGTTGCTCAAAGCCTCATTTTGGAGGAGGTGATCTTTGAATATTAACTGGCTTTTTGGGGCTCCTCTTCCCTCAAGGCCATTATCCCATGATGCTCAACCAAGCAGATCCCTGGAGAGGCCAGTCTGCTCTCCTGAAGCCTGGGGTACAGAGCCTGCTGTGCTCACTGCTTGCTGCCTTAAGGTCCTCAAACTCCACCATTCCAAGGTCACTGCAGCCAAGGCTCCCCACTAGCTTCACATTCCGTACCAGACCCTCTTTGTTGGTGAGAACAAGGTTCAGTATAGCACCTCTTCTTGTTGGCTCTTCTGTCACTTGGAAGAGGAAGTGGTTTTGTATTTCACTGGAGAGACTTGACACACTTGATCACTGTTTGATGGACTATACAGGATTTTTCAGAAGAACCCTTGTTTGTAGAACAAAATGCACTTTGCTCAAGTAGTATATCCAATATATGAACTAATCCAGTTTTAAAATGTTGTAAATGGTAGTAATAAGTAGTTTTCAATAATGAAACAGAAGGAACTATGACTTATTTATCCATTTTCTAAAAATAGAGCACAATGAAAAGTGGTCTGTGTTAATGGAGAACCCATAAGTGCCTGGCCAAAGGAAGGCACCCAGTAGCTGCAGAAAGGCAAACCAGGACTTTTGGATTGTGTTGCCTGGAGTGGTGTAGTGCTGTCAGATATTATTCTGCAAAGTGGGGGAAAATGAGCTACATGTTTCCTGCTTCTGCTTTGTACATTCCTTGCAGTAGGAGTGATTTTGAAGTGTGATACAGGCTGTGTTCCCCAGCCCCCGAGATCACACTACCACTGTGTGTTCCCATGACCTTCTCCGAAGAGGTTGCACAAGCCCAGTGGAAGATGTCAGGATGCCTGTGTTGTGTATTCCCAGGGGCTGGCTCTTTAGAAGACAGTTGGGAGTAAGCACAGTTTATTATTGGGTTCGAGTCAGTGTTCTTAAATGCTGACGCTTTTATTGACTCTTGCAGTTGTATTAATTGTGTAGATTTTTGTTATATTCTTCGCATGCAATTTTTTCTTGAATCTGAGCTCTCTGCCACAGACAACCCTCTCTTACTGCAGTATCATTGTCAAAAACTGTGGCCTCAAAAGACCAAAGAATACCAGTGATGGAAGATTTTTTAAGCTGTTACCTTCCTGTGGCTTTCTTTGTTCTTCAGATTGGCACTAATCCTTCTTTCAGGGTTCATAGATAGGAAGAAGAAAGCTGGTGCAGCAGAGGTTTTTTGGCACAACAGAAGAAAACTGAAATTCAACCAAAGTTGATGGAGGCTGGCTTGTGTACCGAAACCAGTTTGTGGAAAGCGATTTTCTGTGATTGCTGTCTTATGCTCAGACAAACTGTCGTGTTCTGCCACAGGAATGTTATGTTTGCTTTGGAAGGACCAACCAGGAGGTTTTTATTATAATACAAAGCAACATTTCAGAATCCAGGTGTTGTGATTTTTCTGGACATGGAGTTTTGGCTGGCATTCCTGAATAAAGTCTTAAATTAAAAAAAGCTTGGCTGGTATCAGTGAGCCACCTTTGTTGGTGCGTTTTACTTTGTGAAAGTGCTTTTGTCTACATACCTCATAGTCTCCAGATGAAATGAGCTACGTCGTAGTGGCAGTAGAATAGAGCCTCTGGTGGGGGTTTCTGTGGCTCTGGCCATGTCATCCAAATAATTCCCCTAATTGACCAGCAAAACCAAAACACCAAGAAGAAAGCCCATAAGCCCTACAAGGCTCTTAAGCTAACCACGTTCTGACTTCAACACAGCTGGTTCTTCCACTGGCGTCAGTAACAGCCTGTGCAGAGCGGCAAGTTCAAAGTCTATCTTAGGGACAAGTAGCCTCCATCTAAGCAAGTCACATTTCAAGGAAGATGCTGGAGACATTAATGTCTGGGTGTGCCTCATGGATAGTGCACTGAATATCTGTGATAGATTAAATACTTAAGTTTGCATCTTAAGTTGCCTCTACGTGTTTGGAGGTTAAAAGTTACAGAAAAAACCCAAACGAGTTACTATTATTGCCTCCTCTGCATGAAGTGGATTCCTTGTTACTTCCAAGTTGATGAATTTTTTTACCCATGGCCCATCCTTCTTTGTCTTCTTGCCTCTTCTTACTGGATTTATTGCCCTGGCCCATGTAATTTTCTCTTGTGTTGCCTTTTTTTAAATCAAATTGTTTAACGCTTGTTTTTAACCAGACTGAATTAACCATAAGTGAAAGCTGGTCGATGCATCACAAGACCACATAGATCCTGACATGTTGTGTAAGCGTTCTGATCGTGTTGGAGAGTTTGCCATGAGCCCCATCCTGATCAAACAGCTCTGAGTACCCTTGACACAGTGCATGTGCACCACAGCTCTCAGCCAAACCCATGCTGCACCCCGGGGGCTGCCCCAACTCTGAACTGAAGTAACTTGTTTTTTAAACTTCTCAAAAAACATTTTCAGTCAAGCTTCTTCCGGAGCAGGTTGATGAGGGTTTCCTTCTGTCTGGCCTCTTTTTTCCTGTTTTTATGTCTTGTTTGTTCTAGAGCAGTTTTCTCAGCCTTTTATTGTTATTGACAGAAGCTAATGAAGGCTCACCCAGTGAATTAGTAAAATAGTTCTTTCCTGCCTTTATGTTAATTAAAAATTAGTACTGGTCAATTCCTGGACTGTTTTTACAATTAGTCCATTGCTAAACTGTCATTTCTGTTTCAGATGAAGCTTGAAGGTTTAAAATTCACAGGGTTTCCTGCCTAGTATTAAACTAGTATTGAATGCCTTCAGATTTTAGGTTTGCTTCTTAACTATTTCAATGCCTTTTAGATGTTGAAGATACGGCTAGACTAATTCAGATTTGATTAGGCTAAAAATACTTGTGAGTCTGTCATGCATTTCATGCCAATGTCTTAAAAATGTGTAAGTTAGGTCTGTACATACACATAAGAAAGCCTCGTAAGAATTCAGTGACAGCTCCCAGATGTTTTTTTGAAATCACCAGTAAAAAAGGTATCTTTCTACTTTGTCTGACAAAGTAACTACTCTTCATTCCTGTTACCAGGGGGTTTGCTCAGCATGTCTGTTCAGCACTGATACTTTTACATTCTGTAGCTGGAAGGGACATGAACTGAATTGGACTTCACCACATGTACAGCAGCAAATATACATGTTGTGATGTATTTATACAGTGTTGGAATGATCCTGCATAAATAATCTATAAGGATTTAGTTGTGAGGAGGGTGTTTTCCCACTTTGAAATCCATTTTGACTGTAGCTGCTGACTTGCTATTGAATGTGGCTCTACGGCTTTTTTGCAGGGAAAATAACTTTGCGGTGAAGCAAAAGTGAAGGTGATTCAGTGGTGGTAAAAAGGAGAATCAGCAGCACAGCTTGTCTGAGCACTTGACCTGAGCTGTCTTGCCGTGTAAGCAGAAAAAGAGAATCTGTGGGAAAATTAACGCTAAAGTGAGTGGTAACACAAGATTTTGGGTTACTGGAGTGTGAAATGAAAACTGTTAACAGTCCTTTCTTTTGCAGTAAGGGATGTGTGCCATTGACCAGAGAAACGCTGTAGAAGTGTAATGCTTTCCTAACTCATTTTGAAAAGTTTGGAAAGCTGTGAAGCCAGGAAATGTTCTGAAGTGTTGTGCTGTTACAAAGTTGAAGATACTTGACTAGGAAATTTCAGGTACAGCTTGACTTGCTGCCTTCTACGAACAATCACGTGTGAGTTTCACAACAGGTGAAGCCTTTAAGTAAGCCTCAAGTTCAGTGAAGGCAACTTACTTTACACAGTAATGTCAATGTTGTGCTGAGATTTTTATTTTTGCCTCAAATTGTCAAAAAGGAGAGAGTTATGTTTTAGCTGATACTGACTTTGAGGATAAAGAACATGGTTTGTTCTGAGGTGTTCCTAAAGGCAAGCCTGTCTATACCCAAAAACCTGCTAAGCAATTTAAGTTGATATGCAGGAGAGAAGGGACTTTGCTACAATGCACCCATGTGTGTTAGGAGCAATTGCTATCCTGTATATATAATTTTTCAGGTGATGTATCACATGTTGAGTCGTATTTTGCCATCCCTGTAACTTGACCATACAATTGAATCCACAGTGGTGACTCCATAGGGTCCTTTATGGGCATGAGGGTCCTTTTGCCTGCTTCTGCTCCCAAGGAAGTCACTGAATTCAGCACAGTTATGATGATATGGTTACAACAAAGCATCCCTGATGGGCTTTCTTTGCTAAGGCTCAATTGCTGCTTGTAGAGATCTGGTTAACATTCTGTTTGTCTGCTTGAACTTTACGTGTGTGTGTATATATAAAATTAATTTCTGTATGTGAAAAAGTAAAACAGCATAAAAAGGTAAAAAACAAGCCCTTTCTCTTCTCTTTTCTTTTCTCCCTTCCTTCCTTTCCTTCCCTTCTTTCTCTTAGAAATCCTGCCAGATTTAGCTCTTAAGTATTTTTATGGAAGAATAGAGTAGAAATACCGTAGTGAAATATATTATAGAAATATGATCCAGGATGTTTTTACCAATTGAATAATTGTTCAGTTCTGTAGTGTTTACTTTTTAGTTGTGAAGTAAATAGTCTTTTGATGCCATCAGCAATTACAGCAGTGAGGAGCTTCAGTCATGCGCTGTTTAAATAGAAGAGCAGTACTGTTATTTGTCAGCATTGATTATAGAAAATATCAGGAACAGTTTATGGGTTTCATTGTGGGGATTTTCACATAAATCGCCACACCACAACTTCAGAACACAGTAAATGGGTGATGGAAAAAGATTAACCTTTGTAAGATAAAAGGAGTTATTTTCTTAATTTTCCAGCTGATGAGTAAACATGAAAGGAAAGACATCAAATTTCTTTTGCTATCGTGATATATTTTTATCTGACTGAGGCAGTCCACAGGTTGTTCTGTCCTTATTTTATATTAAACTTAGTTTTTTAACATAAAATTATCCTGCTTCTCAAATTTGAAATAAATTGGAAGCAATTAATAAATGAAATAATCAAGCAATCATTTAATCAGAGTTAAAACTTTATGTAAATATATTAAGTATTCATATATAAAATTGCATTTAAGTATAGTGATAAGTCTTTATTAGAAAGAGTGCTCTGATTTAACACAAATTGACAAGGATTAGGATTTCATAATTAATTAATTACTGTTTCCTATTTGAGGGAGAAGATACTTTCCCCAAAGATTTTGCGTTTAATACTACCATCATTTTTCCCAGATGTTCTTGAATACATTCTGCATTGTTTTAAAACAACTCTAATCTTTAATACGATTATCTGTAAATTTCCTTTGTTTACTGAGGGATTTTTTCAGATTATCAAATCATTTTATATACAAATCCTCCTTTCCTTGGTGCATACTGTAACTCTCCATTGCACGCCCAAAGCAGTGCCCCAAATGAAACGAACTGGCATCAATTATTGATGATTACTCTGCCCACTGGGAAGTGAAATCAAGTCTCCAGTCTCAGTTCAGGATTTGTTTCAAACACAGGGTAATGAGAGCAGGTGCAGGGAGACACTGGAGCGTGTGCATTGATTTGCAGTGTAAGCATAGGCAGGTGACTACACGGGATTGAGAAGAGAAAATGATTACAGCCGGAGTTGTCATTGCTTCTGAAGAACTTGGCTGGTGTGTTTTCCTGGTACCAGCGCACCAAAATGAGAGGCACTTTTTTTTCCTCATCATGGTGGTAATGTTGCATTACACTGGGGCATGTGATAGCACTTAACAGGAGGGGAGAGCCCCTCTCTCCCTCTTCATCTGCCTAAATTGGCCTGATTTGATTTGCTCTGACTCCATCAGGCTTCACCAGCTATAACTGTACTCCCTATTTCTCATGCACCAATAACTGTCTTTCAGTGGGGTTTCCTAAGTGTGAAATCAAGTAACTTAACAGTGGAAGTATGCTTAAGCATCCTTTCTGCCACTCCCTTTTGTGTCTGTCCTTTGTGTGGGGTTGAGTTGCAGGGTTAAAAAAGCTTCAGAGCAGAAACAACTGAGTTACAACATAGGTTCAGGAGAAGTGAGGGAAAATTGAAATGCAGTGGATAAGCTAAAGCATGGCATTTCTTTGTTTTGTAAATTACCTCCATGTAATTGTAGGCATCGTTTACATGTAATTTTTGACATAGTCTTTTTAATGCATCAGTTGCAGCAACTACATCATTAGTAAAATCCTTATTGCTTGTGAGGTTTAGAAGGAGTTGGAAATACTGTCTGAGCTACAAGACCGCTTAGAGACAGCTGAAAACTATATTATCATTTAGGGGAAAATAAGTCTGCTTGATTTGTTTCTGGAGGACAAAGTAATGAGTGAGGATTTGGGTCCAGCCAGATTTCCCTCACTGCAACTTCTTTCCAATGCTGGTAGCCTCTTATGGGCCTGCCTGGATGTAAAGCATTCACTCTTGCCTGTTGTTTTGGTAAGCTGCTTTCAGAACAACAGACAAAAGAAGGGAAATACGCATTGTTTTTCGAAACGCAGTGTGGAATTTCTTGGGACAGAGCAAGCTGTGCAGAAACATAAGCATTTTTCATGTTTGAGGTTGTCAGAATCTGTTGCAGGAAAAAAAGGTCGGATATGAATACAAGAGTCTGATATTTTCCTATCAAGACTGCCCCTCCATTCTCTGGATTCAGGAGCTCCAATGCCAAATGTTAGGCAGGAGTAAGAAGTAAGCGAAAGAGGATGCATCTTTGAAGGACAGAGCAGTGCACTGAGAGCTTCCCTTGTTGGCAAAAGCCTGAGTAAGCAGGTGGGGCTGGCAGTGTGCCCTGAAGGATAATGCAGTCGGTCACCAAGCTGGAGGGGAAGGTGAAGCCCTCACTTCTACCCAGCTTCTCAAGAAAGGGCTTCTGAGCCAGCTTCTGGCTGCTGCCTCTTATTTCACCTTGGGTGCTGGGAGAAAGCAATGGTAGCTAGGACTGAGACAATGCAAGGCTAAAAAAAGCCAACCAAAAAAATCCATGTATATAGTATTGATGGCATTTAGAACCGTGTTGGTTTCTTTCTTTGGTGAGTTCCAAGCAGCAGCAGGGCCAGCGTTTCCTTTCTTCTGCAGCTGAGCTGCCCCAGTGCTGAGAGGCTGCTGTCCGCCCACCCAACCAACCCAGCTGCATGTTGTGTTGGCTGGGGTTTTATGGTGCCCCTGAGGCTATTCCTGGATGACAAGTCTATATTAGAGAAATATTTTTTTTGTGCTAATGCAGGGGCAGTCTAGCTGAGCACAGACAGTGTATTGTTAATTTTCCAGGCTGTTGCTATCTTACTCTCAGCCGTCCCTAGACATCCTCACCATTTTATGTTTCCTCTCTAATGGCATAAGCCAGGATGTCATAATATTCAAAATCAAATGTACCAGAAAATATAATAAATTAGAGTTGGGCTAGCAGAGTAATTGAAGAATAAACTGAATTTAAACCAAACAGGATTTTGTTATGAACTGATTGCTATTCAAAAAATGCACCAGAGGAGTGTGACTTCATGTAGATTTACTATTGATGGCAGCATTTTCTAGATGGCTATTGGCAATAAAGAAATGAAAACGGTGTGAACTTATGGGTTAGTACCAGAACATAATAATGCAGTAAAGGAAAAGTACCGTTCTTGTTACACTACAAAGCGATTCTGGAAGAAAAATTTCCCAGTGTTTTATTTATTTATTTATTTAAGATGTTTACATGTATTTAGAAATCCTTGAGTTTATAAAAAGGGAATGCGGGCCTTGACATGGAAATAACTGAATTTTTCCTTAATTCTTAATGTAATTCTTCTGTAAGAAACTACTTAGGAAATGTAGCAGTAGAGTGGGTTCCCCTCAATTCAGAAAATTGAGTTTAAGGACATTTGCTGTCCTTAAGGAATCTTAATGTTGTTTGCCCAGACAGTTTTACAGCAGATAGTCTGTGTATTTTTCTTTGAGTAGAATTGTCTATTTTGTATTCCATTAAAACCAGGTAATGTACATACATAAGACATTTTCCAAATAACCCTTCAGCTGTGATGCTAGTAGAGATGTAGGCAGATGGCATAAGATCTGAATTTGTGAGCTACAACTTACCTGAGCTGAGCCCTGTGTTCTCTTCTCTTGAAATGTGAAAGGAGATAGAGCCAGTGAAAGGCACCCTGAGGGTTGCTTGTACAACCAGAAGCCATGGGAAAGCCTGTGCAAATGGAAGCAGTCAGCAGCAGGTACTTGGTAAAACATAGCAAGTGTTGTCTGAGCTGCTGGATTGAGGAATCTGCGTGGGTTGTGCGAGAGCCAGCCCTGTGCTGAGCAAGCCTGTTGGTGTTGAGGCAGTCAAACTGAAAAACCATGCTGGACAATACTTTATTTTCTATTTATTCTAATTTTGAGAATGCAAATGTAATTTTGGAAGGAAGAGATTGTGGGGGGCTATGATCCAAGCTCAAGGCAAGACTCTGCTGCTTTCAAAATTGTGTGCTGTGGTGGAACACCAGCAAATGGAAGGGCTGTTCGGTGGTAAGAATTGAACAAGCCTTTGGTGGCAGTAGGGGCAGATGGGGAAAAAAGCAATATTACTGCACCAAAATAATTAATTTTGTAATAATAAGCAATATGATTTGTTTAATTGAGCTCTTTTAAATTTAAAGGTTTAAGTTGTGTTTAAATGTGAAATGGTATTGTTTATTTTCATTATTCTTGTAAAATTTAAATAAGGTTCTCTACCAAGAATGGTAATTAAATCCATTTGATTTTTAAACTAATGCTACAGAATAGTAAAAAAAAAAAAAAAAACAGCTCTTGTGAGTTAAATACTTGAATATATACAGTAAGGTTTAGCATTATTAAACTAATTGAAAATGCTGTTAAATCCCTTGATTTAAATTACTTTGCTGTGCCATGACCTGATGGAATTAGAAATTAATCCAGAAGATGCTATTAGTAGACTACTTGTATCTCTCATGTAATACTTCAAATGAATTATTTTTCACTTAATAACTTATCTCCTTGCATCCATCCCATATCCCATAGAAGTGGGCTGAAGGATCACCCCAGGAAGGAGGACGGGCAGCCAGTCCTGGGCTGACTGGGGAAGGCCAGTGAGGGCCAGTGTCATAAACAAGCTGCCAACAACCTTGTCTCTCTCTTCAGACTTGTGTAGGAGAGAACTTGGGAGAATGCTGTTATAAAGGAAAAAATAATCTTCCTAACAGTAGGGGGGAAATAGGCAGCATTTAACCCACTTAAAAAGAAACAGGCAGTACAGGAATTCCTACAGGAAGGTTTTGTGGAAGGTAGCCTTCCAGATCTGGTATTTCTGCTTGCTGCAATGGGAAGTTCTGGTACTTTGTGAAAAATTAAGAGCTCTTCTGTGCTAGTGAGGACTCCCTGCTACTTTCCATCTGTCCTGCATCCCAGGTGAGTTACCAGACTTTTGGTGAGTTACAAAACACTGCTTATCTTTGAGAGCTTTCCCCAGTGGAGCACAACACTTGTAACAAGCATTGTCTGATTAAGTTTTTTTTCTAGCTGTGGTCAGTCTCTTTCCTGATACTTTTTACCTTGTTAATTTAGCACATGGAATCTGTGAACTATGGGTGGGCTCTTAGTGCAGGTAAGACCACTGGAGAAACTTTGAGTGCAGTTGTTAGGGAGAAATATGATAGGTAAATGGGGTTCTTTCAGAGACTTGCGGAGCATTATTTTCTTTCAAAATGCAATGGTGGCTTTGAAGAAAGTAATTATTTCTGATAAAGTTCATTTCAGTAGTAACATTAGAAACAGTAATGTTCAGTAAACATTAGAAACAACTCAGTTTGAGCAGTCCAGATTGTTTTGGAAGCTGCAGGCAGTTGAATGGTGTATTAGAATTTAAGCACTATATTTTCTATAACATTTGGAAGCAGAAAATCTAAACCATTTTCACAGGGTGAATGCATCCTGGAAACATGCAGCAGTTACCATGATTAACCATTGGAAAATACTGTAGTGCTCCATCTGCAGTAATGTGCCCAAAAGTCCTTTGAGAACCAAAAGGTGCTGTTGCTGGGGTGTGGGGCACAGGCGGTTCCTGGGGCCTGCCAGTTTCTGACACGAATGCTTTCAGTTAACACGTGAAAGCTGGAAGGACTTTGAAAAGAGAAAAGTTTAGAAAAAAAATTAGAGGATGCTTTATGGTATTTATTCAGGAACGCTTCTTTCCTCATCCGATTGGTAAGTAAACCACAGTGCATAAATGTAATAGAAGCTTTCATAATTTAAAAAATATGTTTATATATCTGGTGGCATCACTGATAGGCAGCTAATCCAGCTAGGTATGCCTCGTAATGGTTTGCTACAGACTGAGTAAATATCATAAATACCTAATGATGGGAAGCCCTCAGAAGCAGTTAACATGACCAGCTAATACCACTAGGTAAAGATTTCACTCTTGGATCCAGAATTACAGAAGCGTGTATTTAATGTGTACACGTGAACTAATTGCTTCAGGTAGTTCCATTGTATAGTGATGCTGTTGGGATCAGCATTTAATGCTGCAATTTCTGTTGAGGAATGCTTTTTCTGCATTAGGTAGGCAGGGAGACAATGTTATGTACAGTCATTGATGTCATTGCATGGTGGCTGATAAGAGGGACAGGTGGGATGAGAGATCTGAGACCAATGTGCAAAACATCTCTCTTTGTACACCCTGCTGCTGTGGTGGTGTTGGACTGCTGAGGATCATTGTATGGTATGTTGTTGAATCCTTTTAAGGAAAGCCTTTTAAAAGGAAAAGCCTTTTAAAAATCTAGCAAGTCAGCTTTGCCATGGAGACTTCTATGCCTGAAGAATTTCTCCAGTCTGTTATTTTAAATTATGTATGCCCCAAAGCAAGTATAAGTAATAAAATCGGAAAATACCAGGGTGGAAGAGATCTCAAGGATCATCTGGTCCAGCCTTTCTTGACAAAAGTACAGGCTAGACAAGATGGTGCAGCACCCTTTCCAGATGCATCTTGAAAGTGTCCAGCATTTGGGAATCCACAGTTTCCCTGGGGACATTATTCCAATGGCTGATTGTTCTTGTTATGAAAAACGTTTCTTTTGTGTCCAATCAGAATCTTCACAGAGGTAACTTGTATCCATTGCCCCTCACATTTTCCATGTGTCTCCTTGTAAAATAGGAGTCTCCAGCTTCTTTGTAGCCACCCTCTAAATACTGGAACACATTGATAAAGTCTCCCCTAAGCCTTTCCTCAAGGCTGAACAAACCCAATTCTCTCAGCCTCTCCACATACAGCAGACTTTCCAGTCCTTTGATCATCTTTCCCCTCTCTGGGCCTTCTCCTGTTTCTTCACATTGCTTTTGAATGCTTCTAAGTGTGTCCATTAGATAGGGAGATGAACAGCTCATAAATTCAGATGTTGCTCTGTTTCATGTTCAGTCAAATAGACTTTGATGGTTTTAATGTAGCAGCACAGAGGCATTTTGAGTTTTGTGAATGCAAAAAGGAATATTAATTCCAGCTTTATCTCTGAAAGGTTCAATGAAAAAACAGGGAAGAGCCTTTCACATGTTTTGCTACGTTCTTTTCCTACCTTGGTAAGAGCTGCTTCTATTTAGCCTTTATAAAGGATGTGTAGTAGCTGAAAGGAAGCTTTCTTCATGTTTAAGAAAAGAAAGAAAATGATGAGTTTAGAAGAGCATCAGCAGAAATATTTAATCTGGCTTACGGATGGTCTCTTTATACAAAAATGGGAGAGCTACAGATTCAAACTAAGTCCCTGAATGAGACAATAGTTTGTTTGAAGTGGCATACCAGTAAAATTCTTTTTTTTTTTCCTCTCAGTCCTTCCACATTTCTGAAGAGGGTGTAGAAAAAGCCCATCAGAAAAATTCATAAAGGTTAAAACCTTTATGATTGTCAGTGACTTAGAGTTATTGGGTAAAGGCGTTAAATAAGTGGAGTATACAGTGACTGTATCATTGGCAGTATGTTGTTCTGTTACACCTTACAAAGTTAAAATGTCATGAGTTGAAAATGTGTTTCCTCATATTTATGCACAACATAGACCAGCACAATTGCTCAGCTAAATAAACAGGACATTTTCAATTATAAGGTGCCATTACCTTTGTGTGTTCTTGTCATTTATGAAATCAGTGGGTGGTTAATTAAATTGCTCCTTTGGACTCTCCTGAAGGCTGTGTATTAATTATATTTTAGTGGTGGTGTGCACATTTCTCAACTTTTTAATGAGGGTAAAAGTTGTTTACCTTTTCCTTTGTGAGTACTTTTTTTTTAGGTAGGTATAATATGGGGTTTTGTGGTAGGTTTTTCTTTCTTTCCCATAAATCTCATTATTCAGCTGCTCTTTTCAATCATGTGGCATGCCTTAGTTTAAATGAAATCTTAAAATGTTAAATTTTGTGTTGCAAAGTACTACTAAAGCTACAGAGTCTGTGTGTTAAACTCTATGTTGTTGGAGGGAACAGGTCCAACACTCTGGAGAACAGGCTTCCTTCAGCCACTCAGGTCTTTTGAAGACATGGCTTCTGAAAGCAGTTCTGGGGCTCACACCCAGAATTCTTGTTCAGCCTGTTGGCTGAGCAGGCAGATTTTGGCTTTCCTCCTCCTTTCCTTAGTAGAAGGAGCAGCACTGATGCTTGCAAGTGCAGAGGGAGGCTTGGGGCTGCAGCGCTGAGTTGGGGAGCAGTTTTTGTGTGGCAGGGTGAGGGCTGTGCCTATACCCCCTTCCTTTGCTGTGTGGTGTTTCACCATGCTGTTCCATACAGCTGAGATCCTCATGGTAAAAATCGTGCTATCTTAGCAAATGCTCTTTCCAGCTATGACTTTAATTAATGACACATGTGCTGAAGGAAGCCCCTGTAGGTGTAGCACTGGTGTGCTCACAGAGTAGCTGGGATTGGTTTGTGTTGGTTCTTCCGCTGAAATGGGGCTTTACAAGTAGATGTAAAAACCCAAAGAAAATGCTGCTAACCTAGCATAAGTATCATTGACATTGTCATTTTAATGCTGTTGGAAATGTCTCTAGCAGAGGTCAAAAGTTTTCTTAGTGCCATGTCTTTGAAATACCATCACAGGTTTTATTTCATGGGAAGGAGCAGAATGGGCCTTACTTCTGACTGGACAATTTATTTAACTGATCTGATGGTCTCACCAGGGATGATGTCTCATCTAGGCCATGCAGCTATTCCGTGAACCAGAACAACATCAGTCCTCTTCATTATGCTGTTTATCCAAGCCTGTTTGTTTAAAGCCATACCAAGCCAAGAAGAGGCAGGAAAAACAGTTTTGCTGCTTTTTCATAGGGATGATTTACTTTGCAGTCATATTTTCTCAAGTTGAGGGTATTATAAAGGCCACCCTGAAGTCTTCTGAAGTATCCACTGAGACCTTAGACTGAACCCTTTGTTGCTGGAGAACACTCTTCTACTGCTCATTTATCATGGTGTTTGTAGATTGGGTTTTTTTGTTTTTTTTTTTCATCTACTTCATGGAACTAAGTGAAGGAAGAGGACAGTCTTGAGGGATATGGTAGTTATCACATTTAGCTGGTTGACAACTCTCCTGTATGTAATTTGTATAATGTCCAGTATAAGGGAAAAATAATACTGAAGTATTCAATTTGCAATTGAAGTTACTAGACATTATAGAAGCTGCTGTGGAAGATAGTTGTTTGTAGTTTGTGAGTCTGCAAATAAGCATGATTTTATAGTATTGAAAAAGCCAGAAACTTACTTAATTTGAAAGAAAACCATAATAATTTTCCCCTTCTTTTTTAATCGACAATTTCAGGTATGTAAAATGGACAGTAAAGCAATTTCAGGATGTAAAATGGACTTTCTGCATTGAATATACCTCTAGTATTGAGATAGTGAATTATAAAACTGTACAAAAATTTAGACTTTCAGAAAGTATGTGCAGTTTTGAGAAGAGTTTCAATATTCCACTTTAATTTTCTTCTTTAAAAAAGTAGAATTTTCTGAAATAGGGGAGTGGAAGAAAGAAAAAATGTTACATAATCTACTTTGTTGTTTTTCTTGCAAACATTGTGTTGCTTTACATAATATTTATAGCATATAGCATGACAGGGACTCGAAATGTCCCATCTGTGTTGTAAAGCCACCATACAAACGGCGTTACTGTAAGGATTCCTGCACAGGTCATCCCCGCATTCTGCGAGGTGTTCTTACAAAACTGATGTGCTACGTGGAGTAGCTTATGCATTCATGAGAAATTGCTGGCAACATTTTAGCCTGCAGTTAATTTTAATGTTAAATTTAGGTTTTGAAAAGGACACAGTGTAAGAGAGTGCCTGCAGATCTTTTACGCTGGCTTCTGCTCCGGTTAATATTTGCTGAGCCACCGCTGTTAGGGCTTCACTCATATTCGTGTGAGGTTAGGTGATTAATTTACTGCTTTAAGGAAATCAAACCCCAAGAGCTGCTTAGTGGCTTTAGGAGGAACTGGTCCTGTTTTAATTACCCGTTGGTGAATTAATTTGTGTATACCAGCATGCCAACAACCTTTTTCCTTGGAGTTCCTTGTTGTCATGTGATATCCCCTCCTCCAGGAGATCAACAGTATATTCTTCTTTTCCTGTTGGGCAGGTGTTCTGTGTTGCCTCCTCATCTCCACTGGGATGGAAAGCTAAGAAATGTAGACTAAAAAGGTGATGAAAGGAAGGGGCTGTCGTGCTCTGTGTTGCAGGTTTTGTAACAGATCCTGGGTTCCGGCTGCCAAGAAATCGTACCAGGGTGTTTCCAGAGCTCTGCTCGGCATTTTAAGGATGCTCCTCTTCAGAGGCTGAGCGCCGAGTCCTTAACTGCAGGTTAGACCTTGTGATGAGAATTGCAAACAAGAAATGTGGGGGATGCTTTTGATTCGGCTTGTTTCAAATGCATAGGCTATTCATACATGAAGTGGAAAGTGAGTCTCTTTTAAATTAGCTGGTTTGTGCTTTTTGTTTATTTTTAAAAAAATTCTTTTTCCTAGACTTTTTCCTAAATTATATTGTTCTCTGGTATGGGTTTGTTTGTTTTTTTTTTTAACGGGATGATGCTTTGCAAAATGTTGTGGTCAGGAATCTAGATTTCACTTAACTAAATACAAAGGCTCTTTCTGGTGATTTGTATGTATGTGTGTGAATTTTTAAAGATTAAAAAAATTTTAGCTTTGCGCAGTTGTAAAATTCAATTCTAAAAACACATTACGTGAGATAATCTTACAGAGAATCTTTGTAGTCAGAATGTGAGAAGTGGTGAAATAAAATGAAACATTTATGCAGATACAAGCAGAGGTTTGTGTACCTTCTGCCTGAAATTAAACCAATCTCCTCCTTTCTCATGGCTGTTTGTATTATTTATAATTGCATGAGATGTGTATCGAGAGGGTGGCTGGGAAATAAGCTCTTAAATATGAAAGCTCTTTGGTCTCCTAGGATACGTATGTAGTAATAGTTGTACAGTTATCATAAGGTTTTCCACTGGGCATCCTAGAAACCCTGTAAACTTCCAGGTAGCCTTTATTAACCACCTTGCAAAAAGAAGGTTGCTCATTTTGCTAGGTGCCATGCAGAGCATGCAAACTTTAAGTAACATAAGTCCTTTGATTAAGACTTTTTTAAAAATTAGGAAGAGATGACATGCTTCTGAAAAATAGAATGAGAAACTAAAGATCATTCAGGCATTTGCTCCTCCTATTTTCACTAAATCTGTTTGCCTTCAGGATTTGTTGATATATAGGAATTTTGAAAAAACTGCACTTAACATTTCCAAGTGGAAATGTTTGTCCGAAAGAGTACTTCCAATTTTGCTGATTCTCCGGGATTTGAGGAGGAGAAGGAAGGGAAGAGAAAAATGGAGGAGCAAGTGGGGTGTCATGTCTGGCTGTCAAGAATTATTTTTCTTAATTGAAGATAGGAAATTGTTGAAGAGGTTCAGTGGTTTTGTTGTTGAATTTTCTTACCCCAAGCATACTGTGTATCAGTGTTAAACCTAATTATTTGGGATAAGATTTTATAGGAATGAATAAGGTTTTATAGCAACTTCAATGCACGCTTTGGCCCCCAGTTTTCCACTAACTAGGAATCTCTAAGCCAAAACACCCCCTTGGTTGCATTTGAAAGTTTGAAGGGAATCAGGAGGTCAGTGGAAAACAGGGGGTCTCCAGCCAGCCAGAGCCTCAGCAGATGTGCTGTTCTCCAAATCTATCATCTAGAAAAGACCACACCTTTTATTATATATGGGAAAGCTGCAGTAATTTATTTTCATGTACTCAGTGGAAACAAAAAGAGTCTTTGTAAACCCTTTCTGTTTTAGATTCCATTTAGTAATAAGGTTTGGCTAAAGCTAAAGCAACAGAACATGCTTTAACAGCAAAGTATCAGTTCAGAATTTAACTTTATTGAAACTTAATATTCAGTTAAACTGGTCTGTGTGGACAAGCACTAAATCTGAGTTCATACATTTCTAGTCCTGAAGTTTACAAAGGGAAATGTATGCAAATTACTCCCTTCAGCCAAAGTATGGTATATTATTGCAGTAGCTTTCCAGGGTAACTTCTTGGTTCCATGAGTAGTTTTATCTTTTCCATCTTAAAATTCTTCAGCTAGGATGGCCTTTTCACGACTCTGTCCTCCCTATGTCTTTTATTAACAGTGTCAAGTTGCCTAGGATATTATCTGTTGTTTCTGTGTTCTTATCCCATATGACTGATATTAAAAGGCAGTGTTGCTTGTAGTTGAGTCTTCTGCTCTTAAAGCAAATTGTCTCCTTTGAATGAAACTCTTGTCATGTTCTTGCCTGGAGTTCTGGTTTTCAGATTGCACACAGAAAGGACAGGATAAAGGCTTTTAATTATTGTGTTTCCTTCCTCTTGGTTCATTAAATTGAAATTTTTAGCTTTTTCACTCTGAAAATCAGTGGAAATTAAGTCTGTTTTCTTACTACAGTGTTAAACAGTTCTTCACTGATGTGTGAAAAGCTGGGTTTCTGACCCAAATGTCTGTGTCTAGGTGGAAACTGGTAACTGTAGAGCAAACTGTTGTTTGGGGGTTTTTGTGTGGGTTCCCTCATACTTCCTTGTATTAGAAGCTTGATGCAGAAGGAACCCTTCTCAGGATAGTGTGCACTTGTTTTCTGGGTATTCCTTAGCTTTTTTAGTGGCTGTCAAATGAAGATGACTAGTGGCATTGTCTCTTTGACCCACTAGACCCTGTTCCTCTGAGTCACTGCACTACTCTGAACTTGATAGTAAGTTTGAGTTACTTCTTAAAAGCTCTGGATTTTGCAAACAGGAAGTTTGCAGGTGAACTTCCGAGTAATTCCTTGAATCCTTGTTGCTGCTGATAGGAGCAAAAAAGCTTGGAAGTCTTCTATTTCCAAATAATCCATTGCATGCTAGGTCTGCTGCATGAAGATCTCCTGGCCATATGAACACGGCAGCTACTGCTACCACCTCTGTACGAAGGGTAGGCAGGTGTCTACAGTTCCTCTAGTCCATGTGTTGCATTTCTGGCATCCCACAGTCTCTGTGCACAGCACTGCTCCCTTTTTGAGGAAAAGAAATACGTCCCATGGGAATGTGTGTACTTATCTTGGAGACCCCGTAATACTTTGGGATCGTTTGCACAGCTCCCAGTGGAGCAGGAGTGTTGTTGGGGGTAGTTTCTTGCTTTTGGACAATGTAGCAATTAAAAAGGAGTTTAGAAAATTAAAAAAAGAATATTTCATATAAGTATCTGGCATAAAACATGTGAAAGTGTTTAGTATGAGTTGGGAGTTAAAAAAAGTATGGAAATAAAAGGTGGTTTGAATTTTTTATGTCTGTGAACCTCGCCTAACTTGTTGAGAAGTGCTTGGTTTGGGAAAATGAGAATTGTGGTTAGAGAGTGTAAAGAAGATGGACTCATTCCAGAGGGTGAGTTGTCTGCCTTTTAAAGACCTTTTACCAAAAGCACTGCTAATGAAGTAATATCCTTCAAAGCAAGACTGGTATTTTAAAGCTAGCTCTTAAGGGTTGAATACATAGAATAAATGAGGAAGCGAAAATTGTATCATCCCCCACAGATGCAAAATTTCAGCCTGCTAAGAAGAGATTGGACAGGGAGGAGGAGGAGAAGGTTGGCTCCTTCCTGATGTAGCATGTTTTTGTCAGTCTCTGTTGCTGCAACCATTTTGACCATGGATACAGAAAAGTGGTGCCTGAAGTTAGGAATCTGAACTGGTAGGGCTCTTTAGCACACCGCTCCTTTACCATTGTCTTCCCAAAACATGGTGAATTGGAATTCCTTGCTGATGTGAGTAAATGTCTTGTATATATTTTGCAAATTTATTGTTAACTATTTTAAGAAGTGAAATGCATTTTTCTTTTGTAATTTCGTGCCTTTGGTTTTTTTTAACAACTTACGTTTTGTTTGCTAGTTGAGTGTAGCAGTTGGAGTCCCGATGCCTCCCCACCCTAGCAAACTTCTGAGCTTTCCCCCTGTTTGCTTGTAGCCTTCTATGAGGACTTAACTCTCTTTTATTGAGCAAATTTATTCTAGTTTATTTCTTGATTTATAGTTCTGTTAATATATCTCTTCTGTATAATTTCTGCATATGGCTACCAGTTTGATGTTTTACACAGATGCTGTCACTTACCTGTTTTTAATGTCTTTTTTTTTCTTTAGTTTTAATTTTTGCTACTCACTTAGAAGGTTATGATTTTAATTTTTTGCCTTTCTTTAGGAGTATTACCTTTTCTTAAAGAGAATGAGACTACCAAGGAAAGCAGACAAATGCTGCAACAGCAGTTCAGCTTTCCCTCTTCCACATTATTCATTCTGCAAGGGGGAGTTAGGAGATTACTGCTTAACATTTAGCCCCTGTCACTCATGTGAGAACACATAGCAGGGCCTGCTGGCCTGCTTTGTGTGTGCACTGCTATGCAGCTTTGCTAATATTTCTCGCTTGAATCTTAAAGAACTGTTTTTCAGCAGTGTTACCACTGAGGTAGTTTCTTTCTGAGAGCACTAACAGGAGCCAGAGGACATGCTAAAGCAACCAAACTTTGCACCTCAGGCAGGTAAAGAGCTGCACCATAGAAGCTTCCCTATGTAATAGCTAGTATTTTTTAGCATACGTGTGTGTGTATATATATATATATATATATATATATATATAAAGTGCAATCAGCCAAGCTAATAGGTAATGTGAAACAAAACGCTGGCAAACACAGCTAGGGGATAGAGAAGTGGTTTTAGAAAAAACGTTTGTGTTTTTTTCATTCAGTAACTGTTGTCTCTACTCTTTCTTGGTGGCTATGTAATTATAAGGGCTGAAGTGGAGAATATATGATTCCTATAGCAGGACTAAAAACAAATGCTTCCATATTATTTGTGTCTGTCAAATATATATAATATAAATATATATAATACTTATTTATAATATATATATTATATATATAATATATATATATATAGAAATATATATATATAAAATATATCTAATAAACCAGACTGGATTTTACATAGTCACAATGTCCACTTCCTTTTCTGAATCCTGTCTGGAGGCCTCAGATCAAGTCCTAGTCTACTGTGTATGTAAAGACCTGTTTGCATACAAAGTATTTAAATTGACTTTATTTAAGATAATATTTGTATATTTTAAGACTATAACTTCTAGATCTGACATGTTCTTATTATGTAAATTTTGCTAATGTGTGGGGTCATTTATTTTCAGTATCTGTACAGAGTACATCTGTTGCAGTATGACAGGTAGCCTAATTGGAAGGTCTCAGTGTAAAGGTTTTAATTTCTGGAAAGCATCCTACAAAATAATATGGGGCTATTTTGCACAAGTCATGTTCTGCCTTTTTTTTGTGTCCCCAAAGCTGGGTCAGGCAGCTGACTCTGAAAAGAATCTTTTTACACATATCAGAAGGGAAGTTTCTCCTGGAAATTAACTGGAAATCAAGTTATGTACAGCAGCAAAGTGAAATGTCTTCAGTAGACTTAACAGGGAGAGGCACAGCCATCATCCTAAAGGGTTAAGAATCAAAGAACTTGTCTTTATGGTGGCATTAATTCAAACACAGGCTAGTGCATGGCATCCTAACATAATTCCCAGGCATGAGTAGAGACTGCTCAGGCATGCCAGTGCTTTTGGAATGAGTCACCTGCTTGCCAAGGGGTAGCCAGAGCCAGCCCAGCTTTCCCTGATCCCTGGTTGTGCTGGGCTGCAGACCAAGTGGGGCAGTTGTGGTGGTGAATCGGTCCCTCTGCGTGCAATACCCCTGCTCATGGGCAAGTTGTAATTTGGCCTGCATGTAGGTAGCCTGAGTTAAATGCTCTTGACTATGGGCTCAAGAAGGCTCTTATTTTCTTATTTTCTTTGAGAGTTCTGATGATACTTGTTTTATTTCATTACTGAGAAAATAAGCAGTCTCTAGGCAGGGCAGACCGGTTTAAGGGGTTGCCTTAAATTCACCAAGTGATGTTCCTTAGCTGCTGGGGTTTGGCAGGTTGAGACTGAAAATTTAAGCTGCAAGCTTCAGATCAAGTCTAGACCATTCTCTGTGCTCTTTCTGCTGTACTTTCAAGTTTCTTTCTCTGGCCATGGGTTGTCATGGGCTCCTTGCAGGCCACAGGCATGCACTCCTGCAGAGGACTCTGCCTCCTTTCCTGCAGGAGGAGGACAGTGTGTAGCTTATCATTTATGTGAGCTGTCTCTAAACCATGTCCTCTTGGCTCTGTCTTGCACAGATCTTAGATGCTTGTTTTCAAAGAGACTGGAGGTTTTTGTTAGCTTAGGAGGTGGCTTCATTTTTTGCACCCTATGTCAAAGCTAAAAAAACTGCTTAGTAACAGCACAGTTTACCTTTGAAAATAGCTTTCACCGTCACTCAAGTTGTGATTGATGGGGGAAACCAGCTGTAACAAGTTATGCAAGGTGGCATATGCCTGAAGGAAGAGATGGGATGGTGTTTCTCCCTGAAAATAGTTAAGTCCTACAATTTAACAATTCAGAAAGTTCTTTTATCCTTTCTACCCCTCCACCCCCAGCTTCTCTCTGTCATCAAAGCTATTTCATTATTAATCCCAGTGCTGTCTCCCTGAGTTTCCTCCATGCACACCCATAGGGATGGGGGCTGGTTATAAAGAAGTGTGGAAAAAGGGAACATAACTCTCCAATTCCTTTATTTTCTTTGACTCAACTACTGCTCTTTAAAATTTGAATTAATTAAATCAGAGTCTCTCTGTACATACCCAGGAATGAGCGAAGTTTAATCTAGTTAAGTGTATTCTGTTCATCCACAAAAGTCCCTGTTTCAGGGCAAAGTGCATAGGGGAGGGCTTTCCAGAAGGTTTTAACATCTTGATGGACAGCTTTCTGCTGCCTTCATCTCTCCCAGCAGAAAGGGTGGCACATATGGCAAGGGCTGGTGGACAGATTGCATGGCAGAAAATATCCATGGCGGATAAGCAAATGTTTTACTCTTTCTTGCTCTTCTCTGCTCCATCAGTGAGAAGAAAGCCTCATTAATTGTGTCCTTTTCTTTTTGACTGTTGGGGTACTTTTTTCACTTCCACTGGATATAAAAGCCTGCCTGTTATAGCAGCAGTAGTTAAATACTGCTTTCCTTATTCTTTTTGTGCTAGGAAGGAAATTTGTTTTCAGGTCTGCTGGCAGGTAAGTCTGTTTTTCTTCGCTTCTATTTAATTATGTTTCTTTCAATTTACTTTTTCACTGCTGCAAAAATCCAGAAACTAGTTTAGGTACTTGGAGGTTTCTTGTAGGCTTTATTAATACTCTTAAGCCTAAAAGTTGCAAACCTGCTTGATTGCCTAGAGTCCTGGGAGCATGTTGAACTCCCCAGGTGCTTGTCTTGTGTTTGGGGGTTCCTGGCATGGGGTGATTTTTGACACAAAGCAGGGTTAGCCCCCAGAAACAGGCACTACACTTTCCACTTAACAGAAAATTTAATGTACCTACAGAAAATAGATCTTCTTGCAAATTGTAAAGGGAGCTCCTACCTCTCTTATGAAACATGATGGCAGAGATAGGCAAATACTTGAGCAACACTTTGATAGAGTGGGTAGCAGTGCCTGACGAAGAGAGGGTGCAAGTTCAAGTTCTCTCGTGGGGTTTGTGCTTCCTGCAGACCAGGGCATCTAACTGGCCATCCAAACCTGGGTGGCTCTAATCTAGCTTGGTTTGTGTGTCATATTTCCTCCTTTTTCAGCATTACTCTTGTTCAGTAGGACTATGCAAAATTTAATCTGTAGATGTGTAGCTATATCTTGGTTAAAGATTCATACTTGTCTCCTTTTCTTCTATTCTGAGATGATTTATTGGATGTAGCTCTGTATTTGCTATAAAGAATGGGTATTTCATTGCAGGAACCTCCATACAGTCACAGTCCTTATCTTTCCTGTCTCATTCGAGACCAATTTGACTAAAGTAAAGCTATTTTAATCTCCTGGTCCCAAAATAGAAGCCATTCCATTTGTGCCACAGAAGATGGCTGCAGCAGGATTTTTGCCTGTTTGAGCAAAACCTTCTGCTCACTTGTTTTGTCTCTGGGCGCCGAGTCCCTCTTTCCTCCTGTCATCCCCTGATGTCGAGCATCTCTGGTTTTGGGAGGTGGGCGTCATCTGTCATCTCTCCTAAGGATGGTTAGTCTTGTGCTGCCCCTCAATTCCAGACATTCCAGACATTCCTTTGCTCTCTGGTGTGCCAGTAACTCAGATCCCCTGGACCTCTGCAGGCAGCTGTGGGGCAGAGAGGGGAGCGCAGGCAGTGCTCCTGTGGTCCCCCTGCCTGGCGGTGTCTCATGCCCCTGTGCAGCAGGGACCTTTAACGTTGTGATGGTAATTAAAGCCCATAGCCCCCAGTTGCCACGGAAACGCAGCACTCCACAAATACAAAACACAACTTAGTCCTGTTAATTTCCCCAAATGCTCCTTATTTGTCAGATTTAAGTAGGGTTTCATGTCATGTCCTTGAAAAATGCCGGACTGTGAAAATCCCCAGCAAGGGAGTGCGTGTGCACTTTCTTTTTGAGGAATTGCATATAAAAACCCTCACCCCTGGGGCAGGGAAGGACAGTCGTCACCTATGACCTGTTGCCTTTGCAGTGATGGTGCCACATCAACACCTGGTGTAGGGCTGACTCCTCGTCTGTGAGGGCATTCCTTTGATGGAACAAAAAGACTAGCACAGAGGCAAAAAATAATCTCTGGAGAGGTGGTTTTACTGCAAGCCCAGCATTGCCTGGTTGTGGTTCAGTGGAACAAAGTTGCCATTCAGGCACAATACTATTTAGTTTGAATACAAAAATTCCAATCATTTTCCTGAACAACTTAAAAACGTGGAAGAGGTTGCTCATCAGCACTAAAAATAGGTGTGTTGGGTAATTGGCATATGGGGCTGCAGCAATAGCAAAAAGTGTCCCAGGCTAATTGCTGTGCCTTGTCCATCTCCTGTAGATTTTTGACTTGGAGCTGCCAGCTGTCATGCTTTGACAAATCTTTCATTTGCTGGCATTTTCAAAAGAGGAGGAATCTAACAGGATTATTGCCTCATGAACTTGGGCAAGGATTGAATTGGGTTTTGGTGTTTCAAGGCAGTGCAGCCCTTGGATATCAGTATAATTAACATGGATATTGTAAAGTCAATACATGTTGCTAGTACTGCTTCACTTGTTTGCTATATGACTTTTAATATTAAAGCAGAGATTGTATCTAATGAGTTAGGTCATGCTTACTGGGAGATGGGAAATAACACTTTTCCCCTATGGTGATGTTTGCTAGCTATTTATTCTCATTATGTTTTTTATTAATTTCTTCTGTCTTTTATTCTTTCACTTCAGCTAGGGGTCTGCTTTGAGAACAGTTAGAAGTCATCATCCTGATGCTGTAATTCCTTTGAAGAATACTGGACTGGGAACTAAGAACTAATGTTTAATTAATGTTATGATGTGGTTTTAAGCAATGGGTTTAACCACTGTCTAGTTTTTCTTTCCTGGGACTTATGTCAAACACTCCTGACTTCTCAGAGATCCCGCTCATAGCTGTGGCATTTGCATAAAGCACAGGGGAATTTCAGAATTATAAGACCCTTCCTATCAAGCTTAGGCAATCAGGGACTATTGTTCATGGAGAACAGATTGTGGAAATCCTGTGACATTTTAAAATTAAGCCAATCTTTCCTGAAATCCAGGGTGACGACAGTGCTGTTGTTCAGAGTTATTGATTGGTGTGTGTTTTGTATTACCCCTCAAGGTCAAATCTGCCTGGCCAGGACAGGACTGCCTGAATTTAGGGTCACATGAAATCTTCACCATAGCTTCACCATAGTTACAATTTTTTCCATATGCTTCCTTGCCACGCTGGAGAGGAATAAGGCATTCCTGTGATGCCAGCCGGCAGCAAAATTTTGGGATCTCATCTCCTCTGGGATGAAGAGAAGAAGCAACCAATACCGGTGGACAATTTTCCACTTGCAGTTGGTTTAAACTACACAGAAGAAATTAATCATTGATTTAGTGGTTAGATAGATTTAAGTGCAAATACATCCCTTTGGTTAGAGAGTTCTTAGGTGCAGAACTGAGATTTGCATCCCAGCCATTTTGGGATACAGAGAAAATGGAGTCCTCCAAAGGAACAGGGGTGTCATTCATCTTAGGGCATTCTTTTGACATTTGCTTTTGGTTGAGAAAATTGCATAGACAGTTGTAAATGAAATAAAAAATTGGGGTATATTAAAGGTAATTTTTAAACAGAGTAGTTGGTAAGATGGGTATTTTGCATAGTTGTTTACTTCTGGGATATACTTGGGTTTTTTGTAAAATTTTGAACAGTCAGTAAATGGGCTGTAAATCTCTAGGATTTTGATAAGATAATGTAGAAATAGATTGCTTAAATCTCTGAGAGCATTAATTGCAAAATACATGTTTACATTAACTTCAAACTGGAACTAGTGTTAACTATTTGTGACTTACATAAAGACAACCACAGTTAAAAGGTTAACTTACTGCTACAATTCCAGTTTGCTTGTGGTTTTCCTTTTTTTTTTTTTTTTTTTTTTAATAGCACCCATTCGGAGAGAAGAAATAAATATTGTGAAATCTGATGTAGGTATAAAGCCTGACATGTAATGCTTTTGTAAAAATGTGTTGAGCTTCTCTAAAGAATGTTCATTGTATCAATAAATCAGAACTAGAGGCCTAAGGATAAGGCTGTCTTTTTCAGTCTAAAATCACTCTTGTGCACACTCCACTTAAAAAAACTAATAATTTGCACATAAAATTTGCAGTTGGGTGTCCAGTCTTGCCCAGTTCCCAAGTGGATTGTAATTTAAAACTGAAAGCAGGGCACCACCTGCACTATTTGACTGTTTTAATGAAGTCCTGGGAAAATTATTTTCTAGGGAATGACTTGAATAACGGGCCTGGCTGGCTCTTTTACCCACTTCGTATTTTTTATAATTCTGGTTATTTTTCCTGTTTGCAGCTTTCCTGAGCTGTTATCATCCTGTGGAGCTATGACAGGAGACATAGAAAATAATATAAGGAATGCAGAAAGAGGGTTGAAGTAGGGTATTATAAATGGCAGTGCTCTGGTATTGTGGATTTCAGGGATATAGTACTTTACATCAGGGAAATTTAGACCTGACCTGTCATCTCAGCTGTTGCTCAGACCACAAACTCTGTGTTTGTGAACTTTGTAAATAAACTGGTATTTTGCACTGGGAGCAGATGGTAAAATAATTTAGGTCAATAATTAGGCAGCCACAGTATATGATCAATAAAAATCCTCGTGATAGTTTCCTCGGTCATGGAATGGGCTTGCCCCAAGTACAGCACAGCAATGTGAAAACAAAGAAATCTTGATTTTTTAAATTTTTTTTTTCCCAGTGTGGTAGTGGTATCTATTTACTTATTTATTTTTGTTGGTTTAGGGGTTTTTTTTGGTGGTGGCATGTCGCAGCGCGCCGTCACGGGGGCGTGCTGGGCAGTGAATGCAGGGGCAAGACCGTCCCCCTGCGAGTTCTGCAATCCCAGTTATCAGCAGGTTCGGTGCAGGGACAGATAACGAAGACCTGGGTCTTGGGGTAAACCAGAGTGTATTTATTGGACGGACAAGATGGAGCCCCAAGACGAGACTCGGGATGGGAACAGAAGTTTTATACAGTAACTCAGGAGGAGGGGTGCAGGAACATTAACCAATGAGGGTAAAGCTGGTAAGTGGTCTAAGGTGGGACTAAACTATTATAAACCTATCAGGAGAGATAAGGGAGTGGAATAACACAAAGTAACAAATAGGGTGTTGAATATAACAAAATAGGGAACACTCTGGAAGGAGGGGTAGGGATAGGGAGGATTGACAAGGAACATTCTGGAGAAAGGGGTGGGGAAAGGGAGGACTGACAACTTGGAATGGAGGGGGTTAGGGAAGACCTTGGGAAGATTGGCAGCTCAGAAGAGGAGGGGATTAAGGAGGAGAACAGGGGGCAAACATGAATTTTAAACAAAACACACTACAACAGTGGCAGTGAGATTTTTCTTTTCTTTTGAAACTTCATTCTGTAATCCACTATCTCTTTCTTCCACAGCTCTGCTGGCAGAGAGGTGGTGGAAGGGTGGTCATGTCAGCTGCAGAAGAGGTGGTGGGCTTAGTTTATATGGCATTTATTGATGGTTTAAGTTACCAGGGCAGTGACAGCACTGAGGCAATGTCGACTGCCACCAGGAACAGCCTGTCTCTGGCTCGGGGTAGCACCTCTCTAGCAAAGCACAGCCCAGGACGTTTGTCCCTGCACCAGCAGCATTCAGACCCTGGGATGGGCCAGCAATAGGAACAGGAGTGTCTGCTCACCTCCTGCAGTGGTGGCCATAGAGTGACTGCCTGTGTCAAGCTCTTGTGATTACAGTAAATAGAGCCTGTCTCTGCGTATAACTTTCCTAAGAGAGAAGGCTTGTGATTATAGTTTTTTACGTGGTAGTGAATGCGTGGTTGCTCAATAACTTCTCTGGTTTTATGTTTTGTTCAAAATTTAAAGGAACTCATTACAATTTTTAACACAAAAAATGTTTACTTACAACTTCCTAAAAGAGAGGTGCAGATTTCTTTGACCATAGCCAGTTATAAATGTCAAAATATCTCATGGGTATGTGTACTCTATGACACTGATTCATGCTCTGTCACAGACTGCCATGTGAGTTACACAGATTTTAAGGGATAGAAATGCTAGAAGCCTTCAAGGAGGTCATTTTGGGATGGTCACAGTCAGGAGTCTCCATTACAGTAGTGACAGAATGGTGTTGGTTTTTCCATAGTCTCAGTGATGGTCTTCAACATGCTCATGGTGGGATGGGGAGGGGCAAGTACCAATATCCACACTCCTCATGACCAGTGACAGGACTCAAGGAAACAGCATGAAGCTGGGCCAGGAGAGGTTTAGGTTGGATATCAGGAAAAAGTTTCTCACCCAGAGGATAGTTGAGCACTAGAATGGTATCCCCAGGGAAGTGGTCACAGCCCCAAGGCTTACAGAGTTCAAGAAGGGTTTGAGCAAATGCTCTCAGGCACATGGTTTGACTCTTGAGGTGTCCTGTGCAGGGCCAGGTGTTGAACTTGATGATCCTAATGGATCCCTTTCAACTCAGAATATTTTATGATTCTATGTATCAGGAATTTGTTCTTTCTTGAGTTTTGGTTGCTTGGAGAAGGAGGAAGAGTCCTGGTTGTAGTCAGTAGTAGGAACAGGTGTACAATTTGGGCAGCACACTTGTACAGTGACTTTTGCTGCCTGATCTGTGTGTCACTTTGCTCTGCAGGGCCTGTTGGTGTTGCAGGTACAATACAACTCATGCCATATATTCCTCCCCTGCCTTGAGTGACAAAATAATTTGGTAAAGTCACAAATCAATGCTGTGTTTTTCTAGAACATTTATCTGGTTTATTTTACATTACATAAAGACCAGCCATTAGATGGGTCTCATCCCTTCTGTGTTAATCCAGCAGCATGAATGCAGAGTGAGAGAGCTGTGGTTTGAACACAAGGGCCCCATGCACTGCTCTTATCTGCTCTCCAATCTTTGAGCTCTTACATAATATGTTTAAGACTGTTTTTTTGACTAATCTCTTTTGGGGTCTCATTTTGTGTTCTTAGTCTCCAGCAACAAAGAACTGCTATGCTCTTCCCTTGTGAAATCCTTTCCAGAAGGTGCACATTATCTGCTACAAGACAGGGCAACGATGAGCATCAATTTCCATGGTAGAATAGAAGCGTGGATTACAAATTACTATTTAATCCTTTTTGCGTCAAAGGATATAATAATCCTTGTAAAATGTGCTCTAAGTCTTGTGCTTGGCTGTGTGAGGTTAAGCGGCAAAAATCAAAATAGGGAATCTCATAAAAAGTAAGACACAGGAAAATGTGTGTGTTCCACATTAAATTTCAGAGTATATGTTTAGAACTGCATTTCAACAGTCGGAAATAAAGATGATGAGCTGATACCTAGACTACTAGTTCTCATTTCTCTGTATCTTTTCTACTAGTCTGCTAGAAAACACTCTCTGTTTTGAGAGTTGCTTGCTGAATTGCAGTAAAGAATTTTGATGCAAAGTAAGCATTGCTCTAATTTGATTTTTTTTTCTCCCCCCACAAGTAAGAACATTTACCAAAACTAACAAATATGGAGGTGTCTTAAGACTATGAGGAAATCTGTTTTATTTTCTAAATCATCATGCTGTGTGTGTCAGGTGTTGTGATTCTGTAAGGGAGAGAAGGATAAATAAGCTTGGGAGGGATAAGGATTTATTGTTTGAAGTTGCAGACTGATGGCTGCACAACTTCCTGCCCAAGCAGCTATTTTAAGAGGGGCAAAGTTTAATAAAATAAAAAGTTTAGAAAATAAATCCCATGGTGACTGACCTAGAGTTCTTTCTTGCCACACTGAGTGTGCTGTAACTTTTTTAGGTAAAAAGCAAGACAAGTAAGTTGTTTGAAACCAGTAGTTTCATATTATTAGTTTCTTCCATATCATTATTACTGGCCTCTGTACTAAATCAAATGGGCATACTGGATAGAATCTGTCCTTCTTACTGTGTAGCAATCCACATAGAAAACCTAGAAGTAGGTGATGATATATTTGCAGTATTATGGAATATAATGGAATGAACTAGGCTAAGCCATTTGCTGTTATTTTCAGTGCAATGTATTTAGAACATTACTAATAACCAAATATTCTGTATGGTCAAAATCCAAAAAACAGAGTAGGACCAGATTAAAATTGTTATCTCATATTAAAGAACACAATTATTTGATCATATAACCATCACTCCACAATAGGGTATTTTTGTGCCAAATGCTAATTGCATGCTTCTAGTGTGACAATGCATAATGTGGTGTCCTTGCTGTCACAAAATGGTCATCTTGCAGATGAAGACTGTGCACTGCACCAGCCCTTAGGAAGCCATAAAATGTTTGTGTTGTAAAAGGATTCGTATTTGTAGATTTTTTGCTGTTCTTTTCTTTGACAAACTTAAAAAAACCCAGGAATATTCCCCTGATCTACCTTGGTCTTGGACATTTTGGTAAACCCAGATGTCAAATGCTTTAAAGACAACACCCATATTTCCTGCAAAATGAATAATTTGTATTTCTTTATTTGTTGCAGAAAATGACTGAAGAGCATATATAAGTCACCCTGGAAGAAGTTGCTTTGCTGTGAGCTTTACATGAGCATCCCCATCCTATGAGAAGGAAGAGGAAAAGGATCCATCAGCCTTCTTAGCTGTAAAATGGGGACTGCAGGTGATGACATGGCTGCAGTGGAGCAGAATGCCTCCTTGAACCCTCTGTGCTTTGAGTGTGGCCAGCAGCACTGGACAAGGGAGAACCATCTCTACAACTACCAGAACGAGGTGGATGATGACTTGGTCTGCCACATTTGCCTTCAGCCCTTGTTGCAGCCGTTGGACACTCCCTGTGGACACACTTTCTGCTACAAGTGCCTAAGGAACTTTCTGCAGGAGAAGGATTTCTGCCCACTGGATCGAAAAAGACTCCATTTTAAACTCTGCAAAAAATCCAGCATCCTTGTTCATAAACTGTTAGACAAGCTCTTTGTCTTGTGCCCCTTCTCTTCTGTGTGTCAGGAAGTGATGCAGCGATGTGACCTGGCGGCGCATCTTAAAAACAGGTGAGCGCTGCAGGTGCTTGCGTTGCGTTTTCCCTACACGCTTGTTTGTGGCTAGTTTGTGTAGCAGTACAAATTGTGGGCAGGAGAAGGGGAGAGAGTTGGTGGTGGCTTTTAAATTCACAGCAGAAGAACTGTGAAGAAGACCCTAGGAAATGGTCAAGTCTGTAGCTGTGCACAGGCAATGCACTGGATTACCCTTCTTTTGTACATCACAACAGAAGATAGTGAAGACTACTTGGTGATAGCTATAGGGAAAATGACATGGATCATTAGAGGTCTGAAGAGAACTATTTATCAAGAAAAATACAATAGTGAGTGATTACAGTAGGAGGAAAAAGGTTGAGGGAGTGGAAAAACTAGAGATGTGCAAACTCTGTCTGCAGAGAGGAGAGAACTGGTGCAGTAGGAACAAAGAAAATTGAGTTCAGATTTTAGGGGAAAAAAGCTTTATAGTGGTCAGGCACTGGCATAGCTTGGTTAGGTGGTAGTTGTCCATTCCCCATTTTTAGAAGTGTTTATGAACATGTTAAACTTTGATCAGGAATAGTTACATCAGAATTGATTCTGCTTTGAGGTAGGCAGATGGACATGGTATCTCTTAGGACTGATGGACCTTCTCTGCCTGTCGCCCAGTCCAGGGACACTGGTGACCACCCAGACAGGTTTATTTGAGAGGTGTGTGGACCTACTGCATGGATTTGTTTCCAAGTCTTGGTCTTTGTCCATTTGGAGACTCCTGGAGTCTCTTCAGGTGGAGAATGATGTTGCAGAGGAGACTGGGAGTGTGTGTGTGTGGTGCGGATGTGCCTGCAGGCAAGTGCTCTGCAGAGAAGGGGAAAAGGACAGAGACCACCTGCCTTGGAAACTGTTTGCTCACATTCCTATTTCCAGTGTGCCCTCTTCAGTTTTCCACACATCCTGAAGGCTTCTGCAGATTCAGAGGTTGGGAGGACCCTGGGCATGCAGAAAATGCCACAGCCCTGTGGACTGTGGTGAGCATGGAGCTGCCTGGCTGTTTTTTTTTGTGGTAGTATGGTGTCCATGTCAGGGAGGTACAGGAACTAATTAGGAGCCTTTCTCTCTAGGTTTTTATCTTCTTTCTTTTTAAGTTCTCCACATGGCTTCCATGTTAGTTTAAGCACTTGCTTGTTTACTAGTGGCAAGTATTTTCTGATCTATATGATGACTTGGGGGTGGTGAGGAAGCCTAACTGTTTTGTGATTCTATTTTAATAAAAGGCAAAAATTAACTGATTAGATTTTAATAAAAGGCAAAATGCTAGCAAGACTACTGCTAAATATTTGATTCTTCTTCTGCTTTCCCATTGTCATATCCCTCACCTCTTTAGTCCTTTTTCCTTGGCTGACATAGTTTTGAATGATATTAGGGCTGTTTAGAACAGGGTCATGTAATTTACTTGTACATAGAACACTATGTATGTACTCTTTAAGTATATGTGAAATATCCATTTACTTAATGCACACCGTTATAATGGAATTCAAGTGAGCTGAGTCACAAACTTTTCCTGTTTGTCGGCTGGAAAAAGCTTTCAGTTGCAGAAGGCTGCTCATTTTCAATTCCTTCTGTTGTCCTGGTTATCTTGGCTGATGCACATTTTGAGTATATGGTGATTTACAGTTTTCAATTAAGTTTATTTGCAAACATCTGAACACATATAAAATACCATTGCTGACATAAATGATGGCAGCAACTGCATAGTTTGAATTTAATTCTATAAGGATTAGTGAATCCAGTAAGCTTCTACTACTGATCATTACATTTAGGAAAGAAATAAAAAATTCAGTATTATTGTAATTGTCGGCATTGATTAATATAAACCAGTCTCAACAAGCCTTTACATGAGGTGGTTTGTGTTTCTGAAGAAAGCTGTATGGTTGGTTAATTTTCACTGTCTAAAAACTTCATACTAGGGTTTTCCAGTGTTTTTTTATTGGCTTCATTTGAGCATAAAAGCTGGAAGAAAATGTTGTTTTAGCCACCAAGTGCCTCAGAGTGTAGGGAGCATTACTGTAAGATGCTCCCACAAGGAGATGAGAGGCATCAAACACAAACCTGGTTACTTCACAGTCACTGATTGCTCTCCATGATACCTCATTGCACAAAGAAAATATTCTTGATTTCTCAAACTCTTGAGTTTCATTACATCACTTGCAAACTTGTTTTTAAAGTTAAACACAGTGCATGTAATACATGATTTAAAGGGCAGAACCATATGAGTCATGTACTGTTTTTCAGTCACTTGGTATAGAAAATTTGTTAGTGTTTGGTAAAGTAAGTGTCATTTTCATTCCCTGGAGTTGTTTAAGGAAAGACTGGATGTGGCACTCAATGCCATGGTCTAGTTGACATAGTGATGTTTTGTCATGGATTGGACTCTATGGTCTCAAAGGTTTTTTCCAACCTAGTTAATGCTGTATTTCTGTGATTTCTAGATATCAAAGGTATATTTATGGGAAGAAAATCTGACAAAAAGTTAATGAGATTTTCTGTGTATGATTTTAATTGAGGTAATTCTTATGGATTATTCAGAAGTGAAAGAAGTCTATTGTACAAAATCATATTGTGAAATTCTTACAACTTTATAATGAGAGGGTTGAGTATTGTGTTTAGTGCTTTTTAGTTGGGTTTTAGCTGTCACCTCCTGTATTTCCCTATGGTAGCTTAGAGTTACCAGTTTGGATGGAGACATTTTTCCAACTGGGTAACATTGCAGGTAATTTTATGTCAAATTAAGTTTGACCTTTATGTAGGGTTGCATTTTTTGGAATTGAAGAAACAATTGAGCTATTCACTGGGTGTCACTTAGCATGCTTAATATATGGATTTAGAGTAACAAAATCCATGGGAAGACAAGTTGTAAAGATACAGAACTTTGTCATTCAAAATCATGGCAATGCCAGTTAGTTTGGTGTTTATGTCAGTGCTGGTGAGCCCTGTTCTTCCCACCCTCTCCCATGTTAGCTGCAGGTACTGTCCCTGCCTGGCACTTTGGAGCACCAGAAGTGAAGAGGATCTATGGGATTTAACCCTCTTTTGAATAAGTGGATAGGCAATAGATTCATAGTTTTTACATGCCATATGGACTCTAGCCATTGCTGGAAAGGTAAACAATCTCTCTGTGGTTGTTCTCTGTTCTGAAACCACTTGCCTCCTTGTAAGCTTCTCACATTGTTGGGTAGGAGAGGGAAGTATTCAACAAAAGCACTCTTATTTTTCCTTAGTCTTCTCTGATTCCCAAACCTAGATAACTCCTGGTGCCCCATTTCCCCCACTTGCTTATTTTTTTCCTTTCTCTTTTTTTTTTTTCCCTGTCAAAAGAGAAACTAAGACCCAGACACTTAACTTTCCAAAGCTACACCAGGTTTTACTTTGAGTTGTAGCTGTAAATCTTGCCAGAATTACTGCTTAAGGTCACTTTGCTGGCAAAGTTTTATGAGCAATAGCAAAGGCACTTGGGTTGCTTCTTTGCTTAAATACAGGTCCTGCTTGGAAAATGATTTAGTGCAACTGGTTTGAGGTTATTTAGTGTGTTTGCTTTTATCAAAACCACTGGACTGGGCAGAAGCTGATGGCATATGTTACAATGAATTCTTTCTTTTCAGTAGTCAGTGAGCAAATGTGTTTTTCAAGCTCCTACTGTTATTCCACAGAAATACCCTGTAAACTACATCTTAATTTTGTATGAAAGCTCTTTTTATCAGCAGAGAGGGATTGCTGCTAGTGTTCCAAGAAGTCAGCTTTTAAATGAGAAATCCAGCAGACTTGGCTGTAAAAAAAAAAATAACCAACAAAAACCCACCAAACAAAAAGACCCATTTTTCTTCTCTGTCTGATAAGAATTAAGAGAAATTGAAGGTAAAAGCTATACTTTGTCACTGTCCAGAACTGAGCAGAAGCTGGTACTGAAGAGGGTTGAGGAAGAAGCTGCATATAAGCAGAAGCTAATTTCACATCCCTAGAATAACTGCCCTTCAATCTTCCCATTAAGTAAGATCACGCTGTTGCTTTAGCTGGGTAGTTTTACTATCATGGAATAGTTTGAGTTGGAATCTTACTCTTGAGCATCTTGATTCATGAAAGAAATGAAAGAATTTCTAAAAATTTTTACAACAGTCCTCCCTTTGTTTTTGCTCCTAGACAAGATGTTCTGGCTTTATTGGTAGGTATGAAATACCATTTCTCTAAGTTTGAATTCAACCCTTATTTATGCAATTTGTTTTATGAGAATGTTTTTATGAGTAAAGGAGTCCAATATTCAAAGCTTGTTTTGATCACAAGATGCCCATCTGTGTCCATAACGTGTTACAAGGTTTAGTCCAAAATGCTCTTTATCCCAGATATTTGGTGTTAGTGAAAGTGTGCACCTCTGGAGATTTATTGGCACTTAACTGTTACAACTGCTATATGGTTTTGCTGTTTGTGAATAATACATTCTTACTGCCAACAAAAATCTTTTTATGTTGCAAGTGGGAAAAAAAAATCTCCATATAGATGTGCTTGAATACCAATACAGGGCTTTGCTGATTGGAAGGTGGCATGCTGTGTTTAAAAGACCTAGGAACTGGCATCCCATGAATTAATGTCTCCACTAGACTGCTACTTTCCTGGCAATGCAGTTGCAGTGTACTAGACTGAAATTCAGAGTCTATTACAATTACTAGTTAATTTGGGTAAGAATCTGTGGTGTTTTGGCCTTTTTTGCCTCATACAGTGCTGCACAAAAAGGATTCCACTGAACTGAGTAGGTGTGCTCAGGAGGCTGTTTAGATTTCTTGGTACTAGCTTTTGAAATTATAATTAAACATCATTGGCCAAAATAAACCTCAAATCTATTTATATTTTGTGTGATGACTTTCATCAGCTGCCAGGTAATGATGGGAGAATGTGCTGTGTGAGGGAGGGTGGAGGAGGACCTGGCTGTGGTTTAGGAGGCTTTGACAGAAATAGGATACTTCCAGGGATGAGTTTTGTGCTGTCCTGGTTTGACACATCTTAAAAAAACCCAAAACTCTAAGGTGTGCTTTTCTCTACCTCGAGCAGGTCCTTTGGGCTCCTCAGGCCTTGTGAGATGGCTGAGTCAGAGTCAACAACAGTGCAGTGGTTTGCAGGAGGTATCTAAGGAAGTGTCTGGCTCACAGAAGTAGTCCAGTAAGGCTGAACTCTGCTGTCAGGCTCAGAGGGATTGAGGCGTGGTTCTCTGACAGTGTTGGTTTTGAACTGTTCATTTACTTCTTTGCTGAGAAATCACCACTTCTATAGCACAGTAGTTCAGGGACAGCAAGGACACGCAGCTTGGGGTGGTTTTGTTCTAAATTCTGGTGAATCAGTGTGGGAGAGCTTGTCTGTCAGAGCTCTCCCAGGAGACAAAAGGTTTTCTCTGCAAGAGCATTTACCCCTTGCTGTGTTGCTGCAAAAGTGAGTGATGTTGGAGATGGTTCCTTTTTTTCTGCCCTGTTGCCAGCGCTAACATTTGAGGGACCATGGGGCTAACCCATCAAGTTAAAATATGTTAGAAATACTGAGGGAAGTGATAGCATCTTTCCTTTTCTTGGTCTTTTGGGGCTGTTGTTTTGAGGTTTGCACTGTGAAACGATCAGTGATAGAAATTTCCTGCTGATTTTCACATGTAATTGTGTGTCTCTAGCCACCAGACAGATATATTGGCTGATCTGTCCCTATACCAGTGATTTTCTGTAGTAAATACTGTCTGGGCAAAGCCAAGAAATAGGGTTATGCTCCATCATTAAAATAAGAGAAACATTTTCACAAAGCAAAACCTTTCAAATAATTTTCATCTTTCCCACTTACACTTTCTTAACTTTGAAGAACAAAATGATCAGCAGTTTCTTTGGGAAAAGCCCCAAGGAATTATTTCTGAAATGCATCGTGTCATAATATGAACTGTCTCTAATGTATGTTTTTATACATATTTCAGAGCATATTTGGGTTACCTTTTCTACTCTTCTAAACATGGAGAACACAAAGGGAGACATGAGACAAGGGGAGAACACATAGAGAACTCCTCTGGGAGGCCTTATAGCCTTTAGATGCCTTTAGATACCTTTCAGTATCTAAAAGAGATATAAGAGCTGGAGAGGGATTTTTTTGTAAGGGCATGTAGTGATAAGTTAAGGCAAATGGCTTTAAACAGAAAAAGGGTAGATTTAAGTTAAATAATAGGATGAAATTCTGTACTGTAGGGGTGGTGAGGCACTGGAAGAAGTTTCCTGGAAAAGCTGTGGATGCCTCGTCACTGAAACTGTTCAAGGCCGGGCAGGATGGGGCCCCAAGCAACCTGGTCTAGTAGAAGATGTTCCTGCCCATGGCATGGAGGTTTAAACTAGATGATCGCTAAAATCCATTCCAGCCACAGCCACTCTATCCTTCCATGTATATCATAAAAAAAAAAAAAAAAAAAAAGGTATTTTCATATATATATCTATATCTAATATTATGTATGTATAACATGGCTGGGGGTCACAAAAGCTTTATCAATGTTCTTTGGATCTCAAAACTTTGTAAGCAAGTTGTCTTCAAAATCCGTGCTGAAACAGTCTAACCATATAATTTTCAGATTCTGCTTTAATAGCTTAGGATGTCATTAGGCTTCTGCTGACTTTTACTCTGTTAACACTTTTCTTCTCTTGCAAGAATAAATAATTACTTCTTTTTTTATAACAATTTGACAGGTTCCCAAACACTGAATCCTTTCAGGAATGTGGTTCCTTTTTTTCTGATACTGCTACAGTATGAGCATTTTGGGGTGGTCAGCAGCTTCAAAAGCAGGAACTTTAAGGACATCAAATACTGTAAGAAGTGATTTGTCAGACACTGGTAAAACTGTCACAGAGGTAGATGTAAGATTGATGTCCACATCTAATTATGTGCACATAAGTGCAAGACGATTCAATAAATGAAGGCTTTCTATAAATTTGCAACATTGTGGCCCTTTTTTTGCAATGATCTATTGTAGACTTTTAAACATAAGCAAAAAAAATACTGCTTTAAGAGTAATGGAAACTTTAAAAACTGAATTTGTAATGAAAAGCATCAAATACTGTTACATAAGGGAAACAAAAATTGCACCTCCTATGTTAAGTCAGAAAGAAAAAACAGGAGACAGGAGGGAGATGAGAACACCTTCTATTGGCCCAAGAGACAAGTGATGAACAGAGTTGTTACTTTTGCTAAACCTCTCATACAGACTCCTGGAGAAGCAGAATTTTATTTCAGTATTTTAACACTTAGATTGCAATATGGGGAAAATTTTCCTCTCTTTCCTCCTTTGAATAAGCCCAGGAAAATATGGTGCTTACTTCTTTTGGCTTACTAAGGTGAAAGGAGATAGTTTCAGTAGGTCTCCAGTTGTGTCTTGGAACAGGGCTTCTCTTATGCAGATTTTTTTTGCCATCTTTCCAGCAGGTTATCTTCCAGAAACTGAAATGTACAGAATCCACCTTCTAGTGGAAGGTATCCTTGTCCATGGCAAAGGGGTTAGAACTAGATGATCTTTAAGGCCCTTTCCAATACAAACCATTCTGTGATAACAAAATAAGTCCACATTCAAAAGGTGTTACGGCACATTGAGTTCATGGCCAAAAAACTACCTAGTAGAAGTTTTGTGAAGAAAGCAGTATTGGGGTTTTGTCCACTAAAATGTATTTTGGCCTTAAAATTCAACGCGTTTAATATTTTTTAATGCTGTGTTTAAAGCTATGGCTTTGAAGAAGACTGATTTAACTCAATGAAATACTTGGTCATTTTGTGTTACAAGCAGGGCTGCAGGCTTGAAGCATGATATCAGTGTTGCCTTTACAGGTGTCCTGGGGCTTCTCATCGGAGAGTTGCTCTGGAGAGAAGGAAAACGAGCAAGCTGCAAGCAGAAGCAGAGGGCGAGAGTGGTCTCGGCGGGCAGGAGCAGCCCAGCAGTTTATCTCCGGATGCTGATCAGGGAATAGTGCCAGCTGAGCCAAGCTTTACCTCGCCCGCCCTGCCCGCGTGGACAGACGAGCCTGGCATCGACAATCCGCCTTTCGAGGAGAACACAGTAGCAGACAGTATGTCATCACTTATCTTCTCAAGTCTCTTTTATCAGATGTGGAAACATTTGTGGTGTCAGAGCTTGTCTCTTACCTACTGTGAATGTGCATCTTCGTCTGTGGCTCTTTTCTTTTGCAGTTTCTGGAGAAATATTAGTGGATTTTGATTATGTGCAAGTTTACAACTGAGATAGTCTCAGGAAGGGAAGAAATATCTCAGAGTGTGTGCCGGCTAATGTGGTACTACATCATCATTTATTGTGTCATGGTGTAGTAGTTCATGTTAATTTGCTAGTGGGACTGGCCTCACAAGTGAGATGGAAGGAGTGTAGTTTCTGTAAAATTACAAAAGTTGTTCTCTAAGATGAGATTTGTTTTTCCCTGTTCACCCTTTCCCCCCAGCTGGATCGGCAGCCTTCTCTACGCACTGAGTGCTGTCGTGCTTGAGCAAAAAGGCAGCTGAGTTACTCCTGCACCCATCTGCACTGAATGAGCAGTAACACCTTTAGCATCTGGGATTTTAGAGAGGAAGTGCTGAGCCTTACCACAGAGGAAGGTGGTCCTGTCCCCTTTCTTCTCCTCTATTTGCCATCCTTTAGCATTCTCCTTTTTCCTCTTTAGTTGTCTCCATGTTTGCTCCCAAGAAATGGGCTCCTTAAGTTGACCCAGTAACTCAATAGCAGCTCCTCATGCAATTGCAAGACAAAGAGGTTATAGTGGGCTAACCCCTAAAATACATTTTTATCAACATCACCGAACGCAAATCCCCAGATGACCCAGTGAAGGATATGAAGTGGATTATAAAGCATGGGATCCAAAGGGTTCAGAGTATCCTATTCCAATCCAAATGACCCCGTTTCAGGAAGCATGGATGCTACTAAGTCATTAGCTGCTTTCTAACAAGCTAGGGGTTTCAACAAGTAGTAGAAGTCATCCATTTGCACTGGTTTCATTTTTTTGTTAAACTGCTGCTTTGTGGCCTGTCTACATTATCTTTTGGTGGTTTATTATATTGGAAGTGAATGAAGTAGAAAAGATATTAATTGTCTTTCTTTTTAAAAATAATTGGCAGCAAATCAACAGCCACCTACCTTGCCTGAAGGAGAGATCACTACTATTGAAATTCATCGGTCCAATCCTTATATTGAATTAGGAATTAGCATAGTGGGTGGTAATGAAACACCTTTGATCAACATTGTCATTCAAGAGGTTTATCGAGATGGGATCATTGCCAGAGATGGAAGACTTCTTGCTGGAGACCAAATACTTCAAGTATGGAACCTAATTACATATTCTGTCTGCTTGCTTTCTGTTCCTTGCAGAATTGTTGTTAAAATGAAATGGAAGATTTTTCTTGTCAGACTATGCTGTGTCAATGTTAGCTTTGCAATTATCAGTTGGAAATCAAATTAATATTCAGAGCAGAGCCTGTTGTTCTAGCACTTTTGGCTATCACGCTTTATGTTGTTTGTCGGACCAGTCCCTGGAATTATCTTTCCTCCCTAGCATCTGTTATCAACATTTAAAATACAAGTTTATTTGTCTGTTTTTAAATGTTGTGGGACTTGGTCCTTATTTCAGCTTTACTCATGCATTCCAAAGGAGCCCAAGGTTATTTCTGGCTAGCAAGTTGGCCTAACATGTCCTATGTAAGAAGCAATTTGTGGATTGTAAGGCTGGCTTTATCTAAACTGTTATTTTAATATGGCTTCACAGTTATCTTCCAAAAGCTGAGGCAGTTGACCAGCATCTTTCAATATGTATAAAAGTCTCAGTGTTAGGCTTCAGTGAAAAAAAAAAAAAAGCAAAATGTAAGTTGATTTTGATTGTGTTTTTTTGTTTTGGTTTTAAGTAATTAACCACAGGCAGTTTAAAAAGATCAAGTTCTATTAATTTTGAACTTCTGGTTTTTATATTTGGGGAAGGGGTTGTTTACACGACACTAAAGTAACTGAGTGCATAAACAGAGCAGTCACCCAGCTTCTATTTTTAATCATTACACCTGAAACAAATATATTATTGTCAATTCAAAGTTATTTCAGTAGGAATGTTGGCTTTTGATCTGGCAGCCTAAGATCAACCTAAATGTAGTTGTAAGCCTTCTTCATTTCACTGTTTTGAAATCAAGCTGATAGAAGTAGCTTAAATACAGTAGTTACCCTTGGAATAAAATTAGTTTGCACTTCAGAAAATAAAGTCCCTTTTGAGAAATGTGCCTTTTTCCACTCTTGGAGTGTAAGCATTGTGGCTGGCCAAGAAAACAACCCAAGAGCTTTCCAAGATGTTTCCTTTTCAACAAGTAATTGCAGACACTGATTGAATGCTGCCTCATTTATTTTTATACTAAGAGCTCTACTTGTTTGACAGAATAGGGAGCTTGAGTTCCAGTGAAGCTTTGGAAATTCTTGCTGTTTGGGCAGGTGTCAGTTACAGTTTCCAAAGCCATAAATGGCAGTGAATTGACTGTAAACAGGAATTTACTAGCTGCAGTGAGTCCTCCCTACCAACAGCCTGGCAGTGGGGCTGTCACATGCTAAGTGGGTGTCCATGAGAGTCCTCCTCTCATGCCAAGGGAGAGGTACAGAGGGTAAAACCTAAATTTTGAGGGGAGATAGAATATCTTTATTTCTTTGAATTTGCCTGTGCAGGTGCTGGACTGTTGTATTAAAATGATCGGGTTCAATCTCTGCCATTTGTAATTTGGTGCACTTAGGTGCAACTCAGCATGGACAATTTGGTTGAATATTTCTATAAATGTCTTACAGGGCTTTTATGAGCTGTAAAGGTGTAAAAGAAAGAGCCAGAAAGGACTGTGAGATGAAACTCAGCATTTTCTTGCCCAGTCAAACAAGAAGTATTACCCTTTTAAGAGCTGTGGGAACAGCATTTAGGAACAGCTACATAAAAGCTTGTGTTGTCTGCAAGGTGCAGATAGGTGCCTAACAATTTCAAAGCTCTACAAATTGTCTCTTTTTTGTGCTGGACTGTGACTGTAATTCATGTGAAGCATGTCCTAATGAGAATATCTTTCCCCAAGAAGTGCTAAGGCTGTTTTGTTCTAAAATTTTAAACAGCCTTATATAAAGCAGAATTACATTTTATTGCATATATTCTTCTGTGCCCTTTGAGTGCTCACATATTTTATGTATTTACTTTAGCTAGCTACAGTTAAAAATAAAAATGGATTTAATGTAAAGGCTCTGATGGATGGGCCCTAGTGGTTTTTGCAGGAGGCAGCTCTAAATGTTATTTCTCCTGGCTGTGCCCCTTCTCCCTCTGCCCAAGGTTACAGTCTGTCTCAGGGCAGTAGCAGAGCAGGACACCACCACGGTTCTGTCTGAGCTCATGGTGCTGCCAGCAGTAATGGCTTTGTGCTGGGTTTTGGGCTGGAGGTGTCTCGGGGAGGGTGCAGTCCTCCTTCACCATCGGGAACCACCACAGCCAAGTGGTTGGCACAGACTTCTGGGAGCCCCTCAGCTCAGATGTGTGGTTTAAATGTGGCAGCTGTTGTACACAGATTACTTTGTATATTTTTATAGTTTAAGTATTTTTATTAGATGGTGAGAAGCTACATGTTTGGTTTTGCTTACTTAGGTTGCAGTGAGGACTATTAAAAGGCTTAGGTAAGGCACATCAATCAATATAGAGTCTTTGGTGTTATCTTCTATCTGCTGAAATTGTGGGGGCAGGAGTTCCTCCACCAAGGCTAAGGATGAAATTCTAGTGTTAACTTTGAATCCTTTCTTACAAAACAAGGCAAACACAGCTTTCATGCTGAATTTTTGTCATACTCCTCTTTTCTACCAAATCTCATTGTACTGTCAGTTCTTACTTTAATAGTGCAAGAAATGACTGAAGATTACTGATCTTTGTATCAGTGGGCTGTATAACAAACACAATTCTTAGTTCTAGGTAGAGAAATTTTAATCTGTTTTTCATTTACAACTGAATTTTGGGTGATACAGGTTATAAGTCTGAAGCTCTGGCCTACTTGAAATCTGTGGAAAATCTAAGTTTATGCTAAGACTAGAATTAGTACAACTACCTTTTTTCTACTGTCTTAACCAATTTCATTATTCTTGACTTCAGTTTTTAAAAATGTTTTTTCACATAATGGAAATACTGCATATTGTAAGACACAAGCTTGCTTCAGAGATTTGGATGCATTCTTCTTTCAGCTATTATTTTGCAGTTTTAAGTGATGCTGGGCTTGACACTGAAAGCACACGCCATGTTCTTGTCCTGGAGAGCAAACAACATAAAGATCTAAGGAAGACAAGTATAGGAGGCAAGGAGGACAAAAACCTTGGCCTGTGATGGCAGAGGGTGTTCACTTTTGGGGACATGTCATCTTTGTGGGAAAAGGCCTAAAATAGTGCAAGGCTGGATATTAAGAAAAATTTCTTCACAAGAGGGTTGTTAAGCACTGGAACAGGCTGCCCAGGGAAGTGGTGGTGTCACCATCCCTGGAGATGTTTAAATGTAGATATGGAACTTGGATACATGGTTTAGTGGTGGACTTGGAAGTGCTGGGTTAACACTTGGACTTGACAATTTTGAGGATCTCTTCCAACCTAAAAATAAGTTTGTAGATTGAACATCCGATGTGAGTTTGCAAGAGAGAATGGAAGGACAAGAGAGGAAGCCTAGTGAAATCAGACATGTAGTTTGCTCCAAGGCTGGTTTTGCAGCAAGTGAATTTGCAGCGAGTGAATTTTGGGAAGGACTTAACTAAACATAGGAAAACATCATTGTGACTTCTTTTGCTGTTGTTTGCAGGTCAATAGCTTTGACATAAGCAACGTGTCCCACAACCACGCTCGAGCCGTGCTGTCGCAGCCGTGCTCGGTGCTGCACCTGACGGTGCTGCGGGAGCGGCGCTTTGGCAGCCGCATGCACAACCACGCAGATGCGCCGGGCTCCGGGCGGGAGGACAGCTTCCAGGTGACCCTGCACAAGCGCGACTCCAGCGAGCAGCTCGGCATCAAGCTGGTGCGCAGAACCGACGAGCCAGGGGTTTTTATCCTCGACCTCTTGGAAGGGGGTTTGGCTGCTCAGGACGGCAGGCTCTGCAGTAATGACCGCGTGCTGGCCATTAATGGGCACGACTTGAAGCACGGCACACCGGAGCTTGCTGCTCAGGTTATACAGGTAATTTGCTTGCCCTACCTGAGCCCTTAGCTTGGCTTTATTTCTAGAGTCTGTTCCCAGACAGAACAGCTTGTGTGAGGCCTAAAAGCCTGTGTCAATGTAATTTACAATGATTTATGTTTTGAAAATAATAGTAAAGAACAGGATCTGTTTTGGCACCTACCAGAAGAACTTCACCTCCTCGGAAGTGAAAAATGCATTAGTCTTCTCTGGAATGCAGCCTGAAGGCTGGAAGACAGTTCATGTAGCAAGGAGAGTAGTCTATTGTAGCATACTGCTTAGAAGGAAAGAAGAAAAAAAAGAGGATTATTATTATTATTCTATTTATGTATGTATTGTATTTTAATCTCTCAGTAAGCTCTATAGAAGTGGGCTTTGTTTTTTATTGATTTGCCTGTGTGTGGAATTGAGTTAAAACAAGAAAGTAATTTGTCAGACATTAGAGTCAACAGGTAGCAGCTGGGAAGTCAAATAGAGGTTTTCCATGAGTTCTGCATGGTACAAATCATTTTCTGAGTGTTCAGAAAAGGGCTGTTTCCAATGTCTGGTTATGTCCTGGACACAAATACTACCCAAAGCTTGTTGCAGGGTGACATATGACCCATCTGTATCCCCACAGGAAAACCTTTAATCCGTGTCTTTCTCCCAGTCTGTAAGGAAACAGATGCAGCACTTTGGTACTTCCTGCTGATGGGATGTTGGTGAAAATAGCTTTGTTTTTAGGAAAGTTAGAATATACCAGTAGTATGTTCCTGCAGTCTAGTGCAGTCATCTTCGCTTAAAGCACCACATAGAAAACTCTGGTACAAATGAGTAATAAATACTTGTTTCAGGAATAATTTCAAGAGTTTTCCTTGCAGTGAAATTAAAATAACAACCATCTTGGGAACTGTAATTTCAGTTTCCCAATTTTTGCATACAGTGATTGGAATTTAGTGCTGGGTAACTTTTACCTTTCAAGGTGTGGCTTTGCCGCAATAAAAAGAGTTGATGTTTTATTATCATCTAATAACTGGGTCTCCCAGTATTCCCCAAAATCCAGAATATTATGGTATGCTCATGTGTAACATCTTTCTTGCAGGTATCTTTGGGAAGTACCAGAGGTGTTCAGGGCTTTTGATCAAAAGCTGCAGATCTTGGAGCTATCACATAGGCATTTCTTCCATTTATTGCTATGTGTTGTTGGAGTTCACAGATGGGATGGGAATGAAAATGGAATGGGGTGAATTTTAATGTTTGGAGCTTTGTAACACAAAGTGAGAAATGGTCTTTTTGACAAAGGATTTTTAGCTGATGTAAAGGTAACATCAGAGGTGAAGGAGGAATGTTAATTTCCCCTCCATTTTGGGAGAGATTGCAAAAAGAAGCAAGTAAAGAAGTGTGCAATCTAAAAAGGAACTGGAAAACAAGGTCTGCTGTTGTCTTGTTTCACAATCTGTCATTTGTTTTCCTCCCTTTCAATCAATATCCTGTCAAACTTGATGATGTTTGATGACCTAATGTATTCAACAGGCGAGTGGGGAGAGAGTGAACTTGATCATCTCTAGACCCCTGAAGTCACAGACAGTCAGCATTATCCGAGACACCGGGACTCACAACAGCAGCTCACACCAACACCAGTCCCAGCAGCTGTTTCACAGCAGACCTAACTCACATAAGGTTGGTGCTTCTCCTTCTGAAAGGAAAAAATACTCATGTGGTGGTGTGTGTAGCAAGGCAAAGCTAGAAGAAAGGATTATATTTTTTTAATCTAATTAATAAAAAAATGATGATGACTTTCAAGTTCTCAAGTCCTGCATCATGTGTGGAGTAGGAACAAAAGATACACAACAGGTTTTCAGTTTGTTTTTGGATTACAGTGACTACACTGAAAGAAGCAAGTTCTGTGAGTTCATACAACTGTGATTGTTAGACCTTGTCTAAGACAGTGGCTGGTACTCCTGCATGGAAGGGCTGTCAATTCAAGACTGTTACACTTATTGTTGCTCTGTGCTGGCTGCAGCCAGGAAAGATGTGAGATGCCCACCATCCAGCATGTAAAGAGCATGTTGGAGGGATGTGTCATCTCCTTCATGAGTCAACAGTCCTGGCTACAAGGCTGCTGAGTCTCAAGCAGGGAGAGAAAGGCAAAATGAAGAGACTTTAATGAAGCTGGTATTATTTGGAAGACATGCTAAAATAGAGCTTGTGCTCAAGATGTTCTTTCAATTAGAAAAATGCAACGTCTCAGTCTTAAGTTGACTTTGTGAAATAATTGTTATGTTGACCATGTCAGTAAATCCACCTGGCCACTCTATTTGCTTTACTATTTAGCATCATATACTTCTGTTGGGATAACTAACATGTGTTGATAGTATTTTCTTTTAAAAGTGGGGATCATTTCAGAAAAGAACAAACAAGGCTCTAGGAAGGTTGTTTTCCTCCTGAGGGACAAAAGGGAGGCTCCTGAATACCATGGCTACAGCACTGGGCCATACCCACACAGTGATTAGTTTGTTGATGTCAGAGCTTGAAGCAAATTTGCATGTGCCAGCAGGAGCTGTGCTCTTAGCACAGTTGATCCAAAGTTGGATGAGTGGATTTTTCTCACAGATCAATGTTATCTGTGGGCTCTTTTAAAATTAGAAGTCCCATGTAACAGCAAGTGAACGTTTCTTGTATTTTGTATCATTTATCTTTCTCTCATTTACCTGTAATTGGCTTTGAAGCCTTGTGGCTCAAAATACGTTTATATGATTGTGTGGTAGCAGCCAGTCCTGAAGCCTGAAGCCCTAGAAATGAACTATCTTTATAAGCTATGATGTGTTTACATATAGCTACTTCCATGATAAATGTGTATGTGAGGAGCAGAGCCAGTCAGGAGCACATGGCATTGGAGGTCAAAGAAGACAATGTTGTCATTTTTCCAAGAGAAGGCAGGAGAATATATACACATTTTGAAGAATATCCCAGGTTATTTCTTCCATTATTTTGGATTCCTCGCAAGTATTCTCTCAATTTAAGATGCTACTACAGGTGTATGTGCAGTGGTTTGAATCATTTACTTAATAACCTGAGGGAAAGGCTTCGGCAAATAAAATTTACTTTGATTTAGATTTAGATCTTTTTTTATTGAGCAGAACTAAATACAGGCTGTACTTCATCATTCAGTTGTTGGAAAATTTAATATAGGATCTCTTCTTATTTCAAGCTTGAGTCTTCATTATAATCATTAGGGAGGTTGCCCAAGGTACCCATTACAAGCCATTAGCATCAACTGGCCTTAGTTTGTGCTCTGGGAGGTTCTACATATCAGCTGCAAAAGGGAACATGATGCATAAGGGCTTTAAAGGGTGTCTCACTGTCATCATGAAAATACATTTTCATTTCTTAGGAGCTTCTAAGCTCCTAGTTCTGGAGCATATTCTACTGACAAATGAAGTAATGCTGATGTTCACCAAGACTTTAAAAGACTTTTATCTGGTTTGTCTCCAGACTTCTGACCATATGGTTTCATAGTGCAGTCCTAAAATTTAGCCTCTTCCAGTGCAGGATGTTAAGAAAAACTAGAGTGAGATTTCAAAATAGGCCTTTATGAGCTTTCTATCTATGTTTAAGTATCTACATCCAGGGGGCTTTTGTTGGCAGTTTTAGGATTTTTTTGGAGGGGGCAGGGATCTGACCTAGAAGAAATCCAGCCAAAGCTGATTTTTGTTACTTAGTCCTTTGAAACTGTTCAATTCAAGTGCCAAAATGTGGCTTTGGGGTGTATTTAGTTGGTTTGTTCTGGTTTTCAGTTTTGGTTTGCTTGGCTTTTTTCCTTAGTTTTAACAATATTATTTATCCTTATTAAACAGGATCTCTCCCAGTGTGTTACATGCCAAGAAAAACACATTACTGTGAAAAAAGAGCCACATGAATCTCTGGGAATGACAGTGGCAGGAGGCAGAGGCAGCAAAAGTGGCGAACTGCCCATCTTTGTGACAAGTGTGCAGCCTCACGGGTGCTTGGCAAGAGACGGCAGGATTAAACGAGGTAGGGTTTGGTTTCCCTGGTGGCATGCCTTCCTCTGGATGCTTTTTGATCATTACATTCTCTGGAATCAGGTGGTGTCAAAAAATCTTCTCACAGATGTAGGAAAATGCTTATGGATGCTGTTCTTTGTGATTTAGTAACGGAAATACGGTATTTAGTGTTGCACTTTCACCCTTTATGGGAAGGGGATGTTTACAGCATGATAGCAGGGGAAGTGGATAAGATCAGGAAATGTATGGTTAAATTCTTTAAAGCTGCTGGTGTTCCCCTGAGCTGAGGGTCTGCTGTGATGCAGACACATCCTGTTTTTGTGTTTGATTTAGTGGGTTGTATCACATCTCTGTCCAAGGAATCTCTGCTCCCTGGTATAATATCTGAACAGCAGAGAAGCCCTGATGACAGGCCACAGTTCACCCACACAAAATTTGCCCGAAAAGCCACATCAGTGCTATTCCTGGTTCCCAAAAGCTTTCTTATCCTCTGAGACATCATGAATTTGCTGGTCTTTGGAGGTGCTGCAACACCTTGTTCCCTGGCTTTGTAAAAGAGAATGAGGAGGCAGAGGTTAGGCTCAACATAGGTGAAGGCAGTCGTGCATAATTGATGGCAAAGCATTTGATGATTAAAACATATTATGTCATATGTGAATCAGAGACTGCCTATGGGATCTCTGTGATTCACAGTTCCCAGAATTATAGAATGTTTCAGGAAAGAAATTTAGGGAAAAAACTTCACAGATTGAACATTTAAGAGAACAGTGTAGGAGCATCCTTCTATGCTTCTGAGAAAGGGAGATTTACACCCACACACCAGCAGGTATGCTTTCTTTTTCTGTACTACTATGAAAAACACACTTGATAGAACAATCACTATTGTTCTTTCATTATATAACATTAAAGTAGCCACAGAAGCTACTGGGAGGAAAATCCTTTCCAAAACTGAGCCTCATACCACATGTTTGCACTTTTGCTCTGGTTTTTCTGGCTTTCATTGTGTGAAAAAGGAGTCTGCCACTGGATAGTTAATAACATTCTTGTTTTCATCCTGGGGCTTCTTAAAAAACGGAAAACTAAAATTGTGGAAATCTTTTTCTGGCTTTGACTCTTTCCATATTAGCTTTGTAGAGATGCTTCTTTTCTTTCTTTTAATTAACTGAGTTTTGTACCAAACTTTCCAGTAGTTTTTGAATTCCATTTTCTTCTCCCAAGTTATTAAAACCAGATGAATTAAAGCAGTCTGTGGAACCTCACCTGTCTACAATAATTGGTTACTTGGAAGTGCCTGCATTGCTCCTGCTATCATTCTTCCTTCACTTCTAAAGTTAGGGTGAACCCAAGATCCTCATCTGGAAACAGTTGTATCATGGCATCTGCAGTAGCAATTGCAGCTGAGCTGGTGAGGTACTTAAGTAATTTCTGTTTCAGATTTTCAGGGCATTATACGTAGGAATCAGTATTTGGTGTGTATGTGGAAATAAATTGCACTGATCCAACTTGATGCAGCTCAATACATTAAAGTTTCAAACTGACGATATAAAGGCTTCAGAGCTACTAGTCTGTTAGTTCAGACTGTCTCAGGTCCAAAGACTCCTGTAAGGAATGAAACCCTAGCGTGGGAGGTGCCGTGGGTGGGCAGGGCTGTCGGACTGATATGCTCTCCCTTGCGGCTTTGTACAGGTGATGTGCTACTGAACATCAACGGGATTGATCTCACCAACCTGAGTCACAGCGAGGCCGTGGCCATGCTGAAGGCTAGTGCTGCCTCTTCAGTAGTTGCCCTGAAAGCCCTGGAAGTCCAGATTGTAGAGGAACAGCCCCAGGCTGATGAGGAACAATTGAGTACCATCAGTGAAAATGAATACGATGCCAGCTGGTCGCCATCGTGGGTCATGTGGCTGGGACTTCCAAGGTACGGAATTAATCAATTAAGTACTTACTTAGCTGTTTCAAGATAAGTCCTGCAAGAGACATAAAGAAGCAGAGACCTGCATAGCTGCAGCACATCTGCCCTTATTTCTGCCTGGCCATCTCGGCTGTATTCAGTTGGCAGTGTGCTTAGGAAACGGGCTCTGAACAGGAGCAGTGTTTCCTTAGGAAACTTGAAGATGAATAGACTGGATTTATCCCTTCACAAACCATAGTAACTACCCATGTGAAATCTTCTGTTCAGACACAATTCATCTTTTTTATTGTTTTATTGTACTGTAACTTTCTATAGAATATCTAAAACCAGAGCAATTACTAATAAAACCACAAAGTACATATCCATCTGTCTCTTTGCTAATCTGCTACCTAAGTTTATGAGGCCCAATACTTAACTTCAGAATATTGCATCAGATTTTGGCCATTCTGACAGACTCTTGACATGTCCTGTGCCAAGACTGTAGCCGTGTAACTACAGGCTCACATTGTTTTTTTTTCAAAAATCCACTACCATTTCTGCCAAACACAAAAACTCTTAGAGATTTGCAGCAAGCTCCCTCCCCTTAACTGTACTCTGCAATCTGCTGGACATCACTTCATTTGTACTCCTCACTCTCTTGAGGCTGCAGCTATAATCTCATTCTGGCATCACTTGCTATCAAGAAGAGCTCCTACTGCAGCTAGTAGAGTTGTTAACTTCAGTCAGGGCATGGAGGTTAATTCCTTTCCCTCTGACGGATTTACCAGATCTGTACTTAAAGTGTAAAATCACAACATGAACCAGACTGGGAGCAGAATGCAGTTGAAGATAACACAGCCATGCATTGGCCCTCCAGAGGTTTCACTTTTTCTGAGTTTAACTGTCAATGAATTTATCTTCTAATTAAGTATTAATGAGTAATCTCAATAAAAGGCTCTTGGTTTTGGTAAATATACTTTCTTTTCATGCTTTAGCAGCAGTTTATTTCCTACCTAGTGGTTTATTTCCTACCGAGTGGTTTAGTTCTTTCATGCTACAGATGCCCATGTGTGGCTCCTAACATTTTGCTATGCATTGTGCTTTAAAGCAGTGCCAACAACCATAAAGAACTTGGTATTTTTAAACTGAAAAGTTAATTTCTATGTCTGTTTACTTTTTTAAATTACAGTCATTGCCAACTTCACTGGCAAGAATTAATTTTCACTAGGGCTGATAACATACAGTTAGTGAAGTGTAATCTGAATTACTTACATTCTGTATAATAAAATGGTTAGTCATTTATATTTTCATTACTGGTGATGAATCAGTACAGAGGTAATGAAGATTGTGCATGGATTTTTAATTTTTACTTAAAGTAGTAAAAGCTTAAACTGGCTGAGGGTGGAAGACAAATGCTCTGCATTTTTGACTTGCAAACTGAACACATCAGGTATTGATTTTCCACCCACATTGTTGCCACCTGTGGAATCCCTAAAATGCAGTTCTGTTAATGTCAGTTTACAGAGTTAACTGTGTTTAAGTAATTATTCTAGCACTGTGTTACTTCTTTTAAAACACTTTTCTGTCTCAAGATTGTGGGGGTTTTCTGGTAATTGGTTTGAATATCGCAGAATTACTCTGGAAGCAACCATCCCTCCCCTTCTCTACCACACTTAGCACAGTGGTAATGATGAGATAGCAGATGCTGTGCCTACTGTAAAACCATACATGGCTTTTTCTCTTGTTATCCTGTGCTTCCATTCCCCAGCTGCCTGCATAGCTGCCATGACGTGGTGCTGCGGCGGAGCAATTTAGGGAGCTGGGGCTTCAGCATCGTCGGTGGCTACGAGGAGAATCACACAAACCAGCCTTTCTTCATTAAAACCATTGTTCTTGGAACTCCTGCCTACTTTGATGGGAGACTAAAGTAAGCCAAAGTAACAATGGGAAAAATAATAAAAATAGCAATAAAAGCAACAATAATGAACCACTTTTAAATAGTTATGTGCAACTAATTGCTTAAGGAAATGCACTGTAGCATCTTGTGCTGCTGGATCATGCAGCCCTGTAGTGCTTTGCCTCCTTGATGAGTGGAGGGAGGTAACAAGGTGTTTCTGTTGGGGAAGGGGCATCTCAGAGGTGATGGCATCTCCTGTGATCTTCCCCAGCTGTGCTGCTGATGTCACCTGCTGTCTCCCTGTTGAATTCCACTTTAGGCCAAGAGACAATGTGCACTATATATGTGCAGAACTTAGCTAGTTTTTGTCTTTCTATAAAATAGCTAAAAGTTAGAACTTCACTTCTGCAGAGTGGGCAAAACTGCTTTATGCTTTCACATAGCCTTCTGAAGCCACTGGAAACTGATGCTGAAGATGGGTGCTGCTGCTTTAATAGAAGGGCAAGAAAGTAGATGATAAAGATTTCTAAAAAGATTTTTTACAGACTCAAGTCCCCATGACATTACCCTGTCATTAGATGTCAGGAAAGTCACTGATAAATGAAGCAAGTTCAGCAGAAGCCTGAGATGGTGGAGCTGGAGCACTTGCCCCACAGGAGAAGGCTTCAGGGGCAGCCCCTGAAGCCCCAGCAAGCCCCTTCCAGTACTTACCTGGAGATAGTCAAGGAGACAAAGCCCAGTGGTGCAGGGTGAGAGGATGAGTGACACAGGCACAAATTGAACTAAAGAGCTTGAGACTGGTTATGAGGAGAAACTATTTCCCTATGAGGATGGTCAGGCAATGGCATAAGTTGCGTGGTCTCTGCCTTTGGAGGTTTCTGTGACTACTGGGTAAAGCCCTGAGAGTCTTGGTCAGAACGTATAGCTGACCTTGCTTGCAGTAGAAGGTTGGGCTATAGACCTCCTGAGGTCCCTTCTGACCTTAAAGATTATATGACTTTACTTGCGTGTTATGTTTGGATGCAACCCCAGGTTTAGTATCCAGATATACATCTTAGCTTCGTGTAGGATTAGTTCAGAACTAGGACTTAAAATTCCCATTAAGGGTTCTCTTGTTCATAAACTTGATTTTTTGTGAAGGTGGTAGTCAAAAATACACAACTTGAAGTTTCATGGCATGATTTTTACATGCAGATTTCCTTAAAAAGTGACTTAAGAATGTGCTTATGCCTAGAGCCTTGACAGTAATTGATTTTTCAGTTCAGTGACTAAATAAATAAATAAATAACTTGGCTGAACATAAAATTACTTTTTTTTTTAAACTATGGAACAGTTTGGATTAAATTAAAGATCTCAGTTCAACTCACATAATTTCAGATTGCAGACTTAATAACTAGAAGTCTTCACACAAATGGAAATTCAAGCATCATTCCTAAGAAAAATGGAAGAATCATCATGGTGACATTTACCCCCTTGTAACCTATGGAAAATATGCTCTTGTGTGATAATGAGGTAGTACTCTCTTTTCAAATGTACCATTCCACTGAAAATATGGACTTAAAAATGGGCCATCAACAAGGGAGAGCCCCTTAGTACCTGCAACTTGAGTTATTGTGGGGCAGGTCCCTTCTAAAGCTGTTCTGTTTTGTTTAAATTATCTAAATGTTAGTCTGGAGAGGAAGGGAATAAATAACTTCACAGTTCAATAGTTTAGACAATTTTCTGCTTATATGATCTGTTTGGTGTGATTTTATAGAAGGCAAAATGGCTTCCTTGGAAAGGCTGTGGGAGTGAGATGTCATTCAGTGAACTGTAGCACTTTGGTTTGGGTGATGGGGTTCCTTGGCTCAGGCAGAGAAGGACTTTTGAGTGCACATTTGACTGGTGTTGGTAACTGCTCCCTCTTCCTCTGCCCTGCCTTAGGGAAAGCTCAGGAGAGTTTCTTTTTGCCACCCATTTTGGTGCTTTCAATACTTGAGTGGATCAGTTTCAGGAAAAGTCCTGTTTGATCTCCAAATCACATTTGACTACTCTGGGGATTGTCACACACTCAAGTTGCAAAGCAGAGGTGTCTAGAGAAGGAACATCCTCAATACAGAAAGAAATTAGGTGCAGTTTTGAATTTTCTCTTGAGGTTTTAAAAACCAGAACTTAACCCTTTAAGGTCAATTTTCTCAGGGCCTGCAAATGGCACCCTCACAAATTTCTGTTACCCATTTCAAAATGCAGAGATGCTGTAATTGAACCATCTGCTGAGGGAGATTTCAAGCCAAATGGTTATATTTGACAAAATCATAAGCCATTGAAAACAAGGTTCTTAGTTGGAATGTGGTTGGTTGGTAACCATAAGTATCTTTACTTACACCTCCTACAGTAAAGGCATGTTTGGTGTAAATGTGTTATAATCCACACAAACAAACAGAAATGCTTCTGTCATGCCCATGCTATCTCATCTTCTTTTGACTCCATTAGACTTCCCAAATGTCTCTTCTCATGTTTCTATACAGGTCAGCTCTTAATGCAGAACTATCTTGGTATAAGAATGGAAATAGAGTGATTTGGGAATTTCCCAGATGAGTTTCAGATTAATCCTAGAATAGCTGTAATTTGGAAGGGACCTTTAAAAAGTTATCTAGTCCAACACTCCTGCAATGAGCAGAGGCATCTTTCAGTAGTAGGACAGACTTCAGATTGAACTGCTTTGGGAATTTTAAGCAACACTTTCCAGCCTGATGCAAAGGAGGAAAGTACCTACCCCCTACCACCCCAGCAGTGAAATGCTGTTTGTTGGTGTGTGCTAATTACTGCAGACCAGGACTCATAATGTGTTCTTTTTACTTCTTGTGTTTTGTAGGTGTGGTGATATGATTGTTGCTGTGAACGGACTATCCACGGTTGGAATGAGTCATTCTGCACTCGTTCCCATGCTGAAGGAGCAGAGGAACAAAGTGACTTTAACCGTGATTTGCTGGCCTGGAAGCCTCATATAGAGTTGTGAATCACTTTGGTTCAAGCAGCATCTTTTTCTAGATAGCTGGCACAAAAATCTCCTCTATCTTTTTTTCCTTATTGATACAGCTGGTTAAAAGCAGGGCCAAAACTGCTGTATGTTCATTTTTTACAGGCCTCTCAGACTTATTCTACCTGTTCTGCCATCCTGAAATAGCTATTTCTGTTTGCTATGTCTATTGCTGACACAAATGCAGATATATTAGAGCTCACAGAGAAACCCCCACTCCACTGTGGCTGTCACTGAGCTTTTCCCATCAGACTTGTAGGGTCTGCAGAAGAACTTAGCGGTTCTTTGCGTTTCTCTGCAAAGTCCTCAAGTTGTATTGTGATATATAAATGTAACATTCATGTGCCCTCTCTTCCTGGCAAAGAGAACGTGTGTCAGTACCAGAAGGACACATCTGTCTGCTGCTGTGAACCAAAACCTGTTTCCAAAGGTTACATCTCTTCATTCCGTAAACCTTTCCGTTCTTGCTCCCGTATTTTGGACTGATTCAAGTATTCCATCTTACCCATCACAAATTACTTGGTCCCCCAAATTTTTCTTACAGGGCATCAATGTTCATAGAAAAGTAGGAAAAAAGCCTGATATTACTAGAATTTTTATAAAGTGCAATAATTGGACTCTTTGTTAGGAAACTTTAATATATTACAGAGTTTGTACCCTATACAAGAAATACGGAAGTAATTCCCGTTGCAATGCTGGCAAGGATTCATGTGCCCAAGGTTGCCTTTGAGTGAATGGCTTGCAGTATTAGACTTTACTTATGAATGTTTTGCTATGTCAGAGAATTTTGATGAACATTTTTATGAGGATCATTTTTACCGTTTCTATTGTAGTTGTCAGCTCTCTTTATTCAAGTGTGGAAACAATACTTTGACTCTTACTTTCTAAATAAGAGAAGTATTTCCAGGGAAAAAAGCAAGCTGTTAAGAAACCATATGTTACGGTTTACAGATGAGCAGGCTAGAAGGAAAGCTCTTTGATTTCAAGTCCAACTGCAAAGTAAGCTGCAAAGTTCACTCTTACTGTCACTTCCTGACAAATGTGCAAATGCCTTGATATCAAATGCTGAAAAGAGCTCTTTTGCATTTCAGGATATTTTTTTTCCTTTAGAGAGCACCTGCTATTAAGTTGTCAGTAATACTGTTTGTCTTGGATTGTATTTAATATTTTTACAAACCAACCTGTAACTTCTAGACTTTGCCTTTCCACGATATTTGCAGGCTAAGCACCCACTTGTTTAAGAAAAGAGGGGTGGAGCACAGAAAGAAATGTGCTGACCTGGAGCTAACCCTGTGTGTTGTCAGTGTTCTCAATATTTGAAAAGAGCTTCATTTATAAACCAGGTTCCCAACCTGGACTGATTTTATGAATGACCTCTGTATTGTATTATTAATTACCAGAGAATGTATTTGAGAGTCACAGCATATTTCAATTGTGAAGCATGAACTTTATTTTTCAACTTAGCTGGTGTAATATCGGGGCATATTATCGCATGTCATGAATTCCAGTAGCATTGTTTTCAAAAGAAATAAAAGTTACTCTTTTGCAAAAAAAAAAAAAAAAAGAAAAAGAAAAAAAAGTTTAAAATCTCATATTAATGGTTTTATTCCTCTCTGTAATGTATACTATTGGTTTAATTTCATAATATTCAAATACAAAAGAATGTCCTCTCCAGTATATTACTGTAGTGAGAATCCTTGTTTCTGAAGCAAACACCAAATTTATTTGATACTCTAACTGATTTAAGAACCAGCTTTCTCCCATCCCCAGATGGTGTTTAACTGTATGCTTTGCCCTTAATGCAGACTTTTTTGTGAAGTACATCTTAGTGTGTAGGCTCTAGGGAAGTTTTTTGACATATGTACTAGATTTAGTGGGTTTTATTTTAAAAATTACACTTTTCATTCAAAATGCTGCAAAAAAACATTTTTAGATTTTTTTTCCTTTTATATGTTAAATGTAACAAAAGCATGGGTTAGCTTAAACTGTGCAGTTTTGTTTCTGTGTGCTGTAGCTTTTGATCAGAATATCTAAGCGATAAAACTTCTGAATAAATTCACTTCCTGAATCATTTTTCCCCTTTCTCTTGTAGCAGCATAGTTGGGTTTGGTTTTCTGTGCCTTCTGTTTTAAATTATTTCAATATTATTTTTTTCCAAATATTGCTATCTAATTGTATGGTATTAATGAAGGATGAATGAAAATAAAAGTTCATTCTACACATTGTAATAACTCAAAAGTGTCATCCCTTTGCAAAAGATATGGGGAGCTCGGTGCAGACTTGGTATAAAGATAATTTTTTTTCTTCTGTGATTTATCATAAATTACAGTTAATGAATGTACCATAAGGGCCTGTGGGTATGCTCATCCTGCCAGGGTGACATACCAGCTGTTAAACCATTAATCTCAGCACTGAGAAGTGTTTCTAAAGTGGAGGTAAGATCTGTGCTCTATGGTGCTTTGCCACAAGTAGTGTTTCCTCTTTCCCCCTCCAAGCCAGCTGGTACTGATCAGCTGGAGGATGTTTTCACAGCAGAGACTTGATGCAAGGAGACAGTCTTGCTGGAAACATCAGTTTTACAGCTGATACTTGAGCCTCCTGGTTATCAGTTCCCATCTCCATCTCCTGCAGGCAAGGATGCTCTATCCTTAGATGTCTGCAATGCTAGAATAAGTCTAAAAACAATTTCTCAGTGATTTGCAGTAAAGTTGCCAGATGCTGTATTGCTGCTCCTTGCAGTAGTTAGGAATAGTTGAGTTCCTTTAAAAGAGAGCTATGCCTGTGTACAGAAATGCAGAATAAACCTGCCACATCTGCCAGTAGATTATGAGGTCTTGTATTTCTTGTAAGGTGGGAGCCAGACCATCAGAGTTTTGGTTTACAGACAGATGAATGAGTTCATTGCTGCAGGGGGAGGTGCACAAAGCTTTGTGTAAGGTGATGGATTTGGTCATCTGTGTGCTGGTGGTGTTTCATGGAAGGAGCACCTTTTCCAAACAACCCTAGGGATCTCCAGTTAAGAATGTAAAAAGAGTTCATTCTGCATCACAGCATGCCAATAAAGGGAAATTTAGAAAGCTTATTTGCCATACTAAACTTTCTTCTTACAGTCATGAACAACTGAGGGGAAAATCAATGTCACAGAAGAATTGAAAATATGTATTAAGAATATATTTCCAAATTCTATAATAGATCTGGGGTGGATACAATGAAAATCTAAGCTTGATTCTCAAAATGTGACCCAGACAATATCAGAAGCAAGGCACGTTCCTTTTTTTAAAGAAACTTTTCTGAGGCAATTTTAATGGATCATAAACATTCATTAACAAACTAAGGTAGGAGATCCTGATGACTTAAAAGGTATGTGTATGCCAGGCAGGACAGCAGCAATGGCAAACACTGAGTTAAGGCAATATATGCCACATGGCACAAGGAAAAAGGCGGTGTAATGCCAAGGAAGGTCAGTGAACATCCTCATCCCAGTTGTCTCAGGCAACTTCTAGGTGAGCTTACTTACCTAAAAAGTGGTTCTTTGTAGACACACAGAGAAAGGAGGGACCTTGTCACGCCTGAAATAAATTTGTCTTGCTAGTGAAGAGCAATTCTTAAATTGCATGTTGCTCAGAGGATGAGAAAGTTTTAGACTTTATACTTCTGGAACAATTCAAATAACATTATATGGATAAGAAAGCTTACTCTTAACTAAATGTTGATGTTGTCCTTCTGTTTGTGGCCATACCTCACATGGATGAGTTTCCTGAATATCAGCAGGGTACAGATGCAACACCCATGTCAGTGATGCATTGCAGCTGATACAGTGGTGATGAAATCCCTTCTGTAGAGTTGCAGAGGTACTCAGAAATCAAATTGGCTCAAGAGTCTGGTTACAGACAGCCTGCTCAGCATCAGCTATGGCATCCACTGGGCCTAAAGCTGGTTAGAAGGAGAAGGAATATGTTTGGGTTTTGGGGTTGTTTTTGTTGTTGAGCTGTGCTGGTAAAGGCTGGCTGCGGGAGTCTGTGGGTTGTAAGCACAGCCAAACAAATAGCATGCTCCTCAGTGGGGAAAGCCAAGTTTGTTGGCACAAGGAGGGATGAGGGCCAAGTGCTCAGGCTGGGGAGGAATTGGGCATGTAATAGAAGGGCAGAGCCTGCTCTGTGACTCCAAAGGGCAAATACTGCATCTAGGAGGGGCTGCCCCTCTTTGCTCTCCTTCACAAGTAGTAGCCTTGACTTCCAGACCTTTCCTACCCTGGCTTAGCCACAGCAACCAGGTGTAGAGACCCTGTAGAGACCATGGCTCATGTTTAGAGAGAAGAGGGAATAGCTTTGAGGCCACTTTGCATCTCACAGCAGCCTGCCATGGTGGTGAGTGCCAGCTTCACCTTCTTGAGAGCTGGTGGTCCCAGTGGAGACTCAGTTTTGGGGAGTCTTAGAGGGAGGTGGTCTGCAGAACAACCACCCCCCACTTTTAAGGTGCAGGTGCAGGGGTTGATACAAACACATTAGGAGCACTCTCTAACTCGGGTCTTAGAGCTATGCTTGCTAACACTATGGATCCATAGCACACAGAATAACTTCTGCTGTGTAGGGAGTTCACGTGCCAAATCTCTTTTTACCCCAAAGCAAAACGGTGGTGCAAAACCAGCAGGCAGCATCGCCCAAAATGCCTTTTTTTCTGCCCATGAACAGGCAGCTATTGAGCCTTAAGAAGCCTTAGGGCAAGCCTGGGCATCTGATTCCACAGCCCTTTCTCAGTGAACAGCTCCACTAAAGCCAAACAAGCCGGGTTTGCAGTTTGGACACAGCTTTGTAGGGTAAGGAATTAAGTACACAATTAAGGAATCAATTTGGTATTTTGTTTGATCTGGGACAAACCAAAGTACTGGTTGCTTTGCTCCCAGGTTTTGCTATAAAGTGACTGTGGAAAGCTACAGAAGAGAAGCCTTTTAATCAGATTAGAATAGATAAAGAGTATAACCCCTTGGTTATACAATTGAGCTTTCTAATCATATTAAACTTTAATTCCGGCATCAGTGCCATATTGGAACAACAATAGCAAAAAGCTGTAAGCATAAAATATTACAGATCCTTAAACATATTACAAAATGTCATCCACTAAAGTTGAAAAATGTTATCGTGTTTGGGGAAATGTGCCAGCTGAAAAAAAAACAACACCCGCGAGGCTGAAGTCCTGTGTACATGTGCAGATTAAATGCAGCACAGCAGAGGCAAGGCTTGACCTTTTTGTTTCTTACATTTCTATTAATTAAATTGCTTCCCAAGCAGCTACTTCTGTCATGGCTATTACCCACCTTAGCCCTCATCTACCAAGGTTCTAAGTACACTTAACTCTTTTTGCAATCAGTTAAAGTGTCCCCTGTTGTAGGATGCAGCAAGAGGTGGCTCCTCTTTATTGGCAAAACCCCTGGAAAGAAACATCTTCAGATATCTTGCCCCTCCACTGCTTCAGCCAGTGCTTAGCATCCAGCAGTGCTTAAAGCCAGAGAGAACTGAAGCCAAGAGCCAAGGAAAGGGATGTTAATGCATTTCAAATGCCTGATTTAAGTGGGTTGACTTTCTGGCATCTCTGTGTTCCTACAGAGCTGAATTTCCTCTGCGAGTCAGGTTTGTGAGTACAAAGGACCCTGCTTGGAGTTGTGGTCTTGCACTGCACCTCTGCCCGTGGCTGCGAGTCCTGCCAGGATGCCTCCGGGCTGCAGCCGCCTTGAATCATAGCAATGATTGTGGCTGTGCCTCCTTGAGCAAAACAGCCAACAAATAATTGAAAACTGAAGGTATTCCTTTCTTCTTCCCTCCAGCTGGAGTTGCCTTTTCCCCCAGACGTGCCGGAGGTGCTGTGTGGTTTGTTTTGATGGAGCAGAGTCAGGGTACCAAAGACCTCAAATTTCAACCAGGCAGTCCTTTCTGGCTGCAGTGTGAGTGTGGCTGGCAGCTTGGCATGGGGTGATGGCTGAGAGGGCAGTCAGGACAGGCCAGGAGCCACCATGCCACTTCAGCCCTCATCCCATCCTGTGGAGCTGGTCAGGGATCCTGGGTTAGCTGTCCAGATGCAGCAAGTTTTCTCCTGTTTTCACCCCAGGGTGAAAAACACACCAACCCATCAATGGTTTTCACCTTGGGGTGAAATTTTATTCAGCTGAATATTTTGCACCTCACTGAGTCTTTCTCATCCTTAAACTAAATAGCATTTAGCCTCAGATATTTCTTCCCAAACTTTCCACCATTTTCTAGCCCTTTTTTGAATTTCCTGATCACTGTTCCTCTGGAGTCCCTACAACTGCTGCTTCCCTTCAATGTCACTTGGCTGATTCTCTACAACTGTCTCAAGTGCTGTTTTTTCCAAGGCATCTTCCAGCCCACTGATGCCTCCTCCAGGCTCCCAGGGTATCCCTGCCTCATCCTCTGACACGTAGCACACAGGGAGGTGTAAAGGCTACTTTGAGCTGGGGGTTCAGTGTGGCACCAGGACAACTGCTTGATTTTCTGTTCCCCATCCAGGGCAAGACTTGGACCCACCACAGCTGGTTCTTGGAGAGGTCCCCCCCCTCTGGTGCCCACCCCAGCACCCCACACACCGGTGGCCCCAGGTTGGGGTAGGGCCCACTCTCTAACAGCCTGGGAAGTTTGGCTCTTTGTGTTTCTTTGTCATTGGTGCCCTGGTAATTATGCACCTTATGAAGATATCTGATGTAATCATACCCTTCTAAAAATGCCTCGGATTAAAAGCTTTTCCTGGGTCTTTAGGTGATGGGCCTGCAATTACAGAAAATGAACTGCATTTTAGCGTTCCATTGAAATTAATAACAGTGGTTCTTCAGTTGACTCTGTGAGTAGTTAATGGAACAAACGGGATGCTCCACTACAATGAGGGTTTTAAAGCTATTTGAGAGAGATTCTGTGTTTCAAATAGGAAAATAATTTGCACAATGTAAAATCATTTTGTGTTTGCATCTTTGAGAAATAATGGCTCTGTGTAGCTTCGAGATGCAACTATTTATCAATAATTGTTTCAGTGTTCTCTTCCATCCTTTGCTGCACTGGAAAAGAATGACCTGCAGAGAAGTCTGGAAAAAGAAAAACAAGTCAAGGAATTCATGATGCAGAAAGGAGCTCCAGCCTGGGCTGAGCTCCATGAAGGGGTTTTACCATGAATCTTGAAAAATAGATTTGTGTGAGTTTGTGCAGGGCAGAACAACAAATATTCTGAGACTTGTTGAATTTCAGTTACTCCATCTCCATCTCGGCTCCATAAAACTCAGCCTCTGAGAGCTGGCAAATTTTGGAGTGCTGCTGGTGGGTGCAGCTCGTAACAGGGAGAGAGGAGCCAGCCCCTCTCCTACATTCCAGTTAACCTGACCCATAGGCAGGGGCAAAATAGCTCATACATCTTCTGCTGCATCAGCTTCCTTTCATAGATTCTTGCCAGCAGAGTAGAGGTGTGTTTAGTGCATCATTCTCCAGGGGAGTGGAACAGCAAGTGGTCCCTCTGTCCCCAGTGCCTTTTTCGTAGGAACTGGGTGGAGGATGGATGAGGATCCAGCTCTGCACCTCTCACAGTGAAACCAGTCCCACTGCTCCTCTGCCCTGGGGATACAGGAGTTTCAGAGCAGGTTCAGACATTCTTCCCATGGAGCAGATGTACTGCAGAGCCACCCTATCTTTGCAGACACTATTTTGGTGTCCCCGGATTTATCTCCCATCCACTGAACACCTCTGCACCGTGATACTGCAGCAGAAAAGCCACTGAGGGGCTCACTGGGATTGACAGCAGGGTTGGCTCCCTAATCCTGGTTCCTTTAGCAAGACAAGAAGAGCCCTGAGCATTCCCACCTCCTGCACAAGCAGTCCTTCCTTTGGGCTGTCCTCCCAGGGTGTGGGGCCAGTCCTTGCTCCCACATGCTATATCCTGCCAGGAGCTGCTCATCTGTCAGTACTGCCAGTTTTACTGCCTTTTCCCTGGGTGATGGCATCACCTATGTGAATTTTACTACCTTCCCTGACATCAAAAATAGTTCTGTTTTCAGGGCAAGTGTCTCAGCTGACCAAAGCAACCTGAACTGCAATCTAAAGAAATTGTGTTTTGCATGGAGTTCCTTGAATGAAACATTCACTCTTTTTTTTCTCTCTCTCTCCAAAAGTATCTGCCAGAAATCCAGTAAGACAATCATCAGCGAGACAGAAGAATCATTTTCATCAGCTGAGTCTCCTGGGACTCACAAAACCACAGGAAAATGTTCCCTCTATGAGTAGCCATGTATGCAAACCTGTAATTCACCTGCCTCCTCAGGTACCCTCAGGAAGGGTGAGAGGCACCAATTTCCAGCAACAACCCAAAAGCTCTGGCCTGGGCCCAGAACCACTAGTAACAGCAGTTCTTGCGCAGGAACAGGTTTTGGCAATGTCTTGCTTCCCAGCCAGGTCAAGAATGAGGGTGGGTAACCAACCAAAACCTCAGGACATGAGACTGTCTGTAGTTTTCTAGCATATTTATGGATAATATATTTTCATGGCCTATATGTTACTTATTGCCCATATATTATAATTATCCATATAACTAACTGAAACTACCTATATGATATAGGTTACAAATTGTGGATAATTACCTACAGGTTTGCAGCTTTTGGGTGGCCCGGTGGGCAAGACTGAGCTTTGCTTGTTTGTTCTCCTTCCAGACCTGCTGTTCCTCAAGGCACAGCTCTGCTTCCTTATACAGCTGTAAATCAGCCTAAGCTAGGTTTAAAAAACCACCCACAGTCAGCTTTTCTTTTTTCCCTTCTCTCTTAATTCACCTTTCCCTCACTTTTTGTACAGCCTACCTTTTCCAGAGGGCCAAGACCTGGGAAGGTCTGACCCCACCACCAGAACTGCTGCTGCAAGTACAGCCAGGACAGGTAACCCCTGCACAGGCTTTGAAGGCATCCAGCAGCAATGCTTCTGTTTACACTTATTTGATTTTATGTCTGTGTCTCATTATTTTTGTTGCAAGGAAGGCACAGGGAGGGGTTTTTCATCAGGAGTGGAGTCAATCAAGAAGCACCACAGAAACATCTTTTGGCAGCTGCTGCTGCTGGAATCCCATCTTCTGTGAGACAGAGGAAATCCTGCCTAATCTAATGAACTCTGATGTGTTTGCTTTTAGAAAATCCTTCCTTTATTGCTGTGATTGGTTAATTCTGTTAGCAAATACATCAACTACACCCACATCTTCATGTGTGTGTTACAGTCTCATGTGCCACACAACTGCACTGCACCTGGGTTATCAACAGGAGGTCTCTGTAATGACTGTGCCTTAATTTGTGCTCTGCCAGCACAAGAAGCCACAGCTCCTCAGCTGCTGCTGGTGGTCATGGCTGGGATACTCAAATGCCTCTTCTTGGAGATATAATTACACAAAAAAGCACGCTCCCTCAACAAACTCCTCTGTGTAGAGCTCCAAAGTAAATCAACCTTTACACACATGTGCTGAAGTCCTGGAAGAGGAGGTTTAAGTGGCAATGCTGCCAGTCCCCTTCTCAGAGCTACTCTGATGACTGGCTTCACAGCCATGACCCTACCCAATGCTGGTGGCCTTGTTGTGGCCATCGGCTGCCCCAGGCTGGCAGGGTCTTCCTGGGCACCAGCCACAGCTCCTTCTCAGGGACTCCAGGTAGTCAGTCAGAGTGAATGAGAGGTGGGGCTCAGGCTCATCCTTTGGTTGTTATTTTCCAAATGGGCAGGCAGATGGACATCTTCCTTATCTCGGGTGGAAGGCTGAACACAGAGATGCATCTTTGTGATACAAATTTCCCCTTTGTCTAGCGTTATTTTTCATTGTGGAACAGATAAAAGCTAAGCAGGGAGCAAGGAGCAAATCTGGCATGTTGTGACAGGCACTTGCAAACAGCAGACAAAATGTGCCAATTCCAGCTTCAGCCAGGTGTGTCTGACTGTCACTTGGTGAGTCTTTGGAAGATTTGAGTAGCAGATACTTTAATTATAAATGCTCAGCCAAGTCAATACATTTTTTCAGTCCAGAAACAGTGACAGACAAAAAAAAGGATTTTCTTAAAATTCAGCATGCACAGCAACATCCACAAAATTTAAAAATAAGATAAGCATATCTTTAAAGAAATGTAAATTAAAACTCATATATACAAACCAGGAAGAGCAATGGTACACCTATAAAAGAGTACACCTATAGGGAGACTCCAGGTAAGCTTCAGCCCAAACTTAGAAAGATACCTTTCCAGCCTTGGAAGCCTGGAAAAACTTGCCATTACGTAATTATGCTGCACTTCCATACCTAGAAGTAAAACACAGCTGTGCAATCTTTGGGCCACCCAGGACCTTCATGATGGGGAAGAATTGCAGCAGATGAACCTCTCTCCCACCCACGGTCCGGGAGTGAGGCACAGGACAGGGATGCTTTGCCCTGGCACAGGTATCTGTCATGTTGATACCTAATGTTTATACCAGGGAGCTTGGGCTCCCTTTCTCCTTAGTGAAGAGGAACTGCCACTTTCAGGTGCTGTTCATCTCATCCTAGTGTAGTTGTCTAAAACAAATCAGATGACTCCACTGTGGGCATAGCTTTTCTTCTCCCTTTTTTTGAAAGGGAGCAAGGATGAGCAGAGCAACTTTTGCACAACAGTGTCTAAAGCTCGGTGAGAGAAATCCTGCCATAGACAGCAGGAGTTTTCCAAGTTAGTCAGATATAAAGCCCCTGAGAAGGGCTGCTTTGAGAAAAGCAGCCAGGAAAGCGTGCCCTCTGACTGATGAGGGGGTTAGCTGAGCCCTGAACCCTGATGAGTGGGACCATCATCACACTGTCACAACCAGGCAGCAGTGCTGGGATGTGGGCTTAGAGGGCAGACATTTACATCAGACATAAGCAGTGTGATTTTAAACACAAAAATAATGCATTAGTTTGACCATCATGGTAATTCATGGTTTCTCAGGGCCATATGTTGCCTGCTGTACCTAAACTGAAGCAATGTTAACTCCCATCTTGAAGATATTCAGAAGCTGGCTGGACATGGCCCTAGAGAGCTGGTTTGAGGTGCTGGACTAAATGACCTCCAGAGGTCCTTTCCCACCTCAAACCTTCTGTGATCCTATGAAATAAAACAATTTCCTTATTAAAAATAATACGGAAGTTAAGAATGTTCTCAATCAAGCTTTTCCTGAAAGAAAACTGAGGTTTTCAAAAATACTTCCATCACTTGGGAGCACTTTGTGTTTGAGATTTCATGAAAATACACTTTAGTGGAAGCCTGCCAAGATCCATAGCTCACTGAGCACTTTCCAGCAGAAAGGATCATCCTCCTTCCACCTGGCTGGACAGGGGGTCATCACCACGTCTGCTCAGCAGGGAGGCACCATTAGGGTATCATCCTCCCCCTCCCCTCCCGGCCTGCCCCCGCTCCCTGCCACATGGTGGGGCCGTGGCCGTGGTGCCAGGCATCCCGCCACAGTCACCCCACGGCAGCCAGCCTCTCGCCTCATTCCTTCTCTTCGGATTTTCATGCACACGACAGACACACCGTGAGATACGGATGGCAAAACCTCATCCCTTCCTCTCCTTCCATGGCTCTGCACCTGCAGGGGAAGGGGATACTGATGTTGTTTAGAGACAAAGGTAAGAAAGAAAGAAAAGGAGCAGGAGGCAAAATAATTCTTCCCTGATGGAAAGCTCTTCTGTTTGTTCAGATCATTACCATATCAGCAAACCCACATAAAAGTACCGTTAATTTTAATACTTTCCCAAGACTAATTAGGTTTAAATTGGGTAGAAAATATTGTGCAAATAACTAGCCATGCATAAAATCCTCGGTGAAGTTTAATCAGGAGGAGGAGAAACCAGGGAAAATAGTTTTTATTAATGCATTTACACCATCTTAGAATTTCCCTGAATTGTGTTTTACCTTGGCTATAAAAATGAAAACATTTAAATTTCTTTAAAATTACATTTTACTTAATTACAGCCAATCCCTAATACCAGCAAACAACCCATTTTGCCTGCTTTTCAGCATAAATAGCCACCAGCCTCATCATTTCATAAAGAGTTGTTTTCCTACATGATGTTCTCTATGTGCAGAATGTTAATAGCTACTATAGCTGAATATGAATAGGCTTTGTAGCTCCACTTGAAATATAGAAAAATGGCCCAGACATTAAAAAAGATAAAAGGGAAAAGGGCAGTAATGAATTTAGAGGAAAATGAACATTAATGGTACTAGCATTACCTCATGTTCCACATAACAAATTATTGGAAATCTGTCAAGCACACCAAATTATCTACTCATCTGCTGTTGTGGGGCCCTTTGGAGCCATCCAAAACCAGCAAAAGCAAGACAATTTAAGCTAATTTTACTATTTATAACAATAGAACAGACCATTAAGATAAATTAATGTCATTATCAAGTTTCTATGAAAATGACAAATACCGCTATTTCAAGCAGCTTTAGAAGCTGTTGACTATAATGAAATCTGCTGTACAGGTACTAAAAAGAAACACTCCAAGTAATTATTTTCTAGTAGCTTGTTTGTTTCCTTCACATTCATTTACTTTCACCACAATTAGTTCTGTACACAATATATGGTAACTAAACAGTCAACACTACGCAGCATTAGGACTAATTAGACAATTATGATGCAGTTTTCAGCCTTTTAGTTCCTAAAGAGAGCTAGGAGTAAACATTTTAGAGGCAAAAATAGCGGCACCACATCGATTTGCAGGTTTGGAGTTTGAAGGAATACAAAGCAATGCAAGAAATAAAGCCAGGTAAAATTCTTTACTCAAAACAGCCTGAATTGAGATGGTTATTAAATGATCTAATTGCTGAGGCTCCAAGCACGAGGCTGGACATGGCCAACAGAAACCAGCTGGGGTTGGGGTGCTGGAGCAGGCTGGCTCCCGGGTGGGCTGTGGAGCTGGGGGTGAGAGCAGTGCCAGGTCGGTGCTGGCAGCCCCGGGCTTGGCTCAAGGCAGCCAGCTGACCAACAGCCAGTGTGGCACCAGTTGTGGATGGTGGGTGGAAAAAAATGCACATCCTGGGAAGATTTGTATGCATCCTTTCAAAACTTCCTCGATGTGGTAACTCCACGTGTTTCACGTGTACCAGCCCATCCCTTCAAACCTCCGGCACCACTGCGCTGGACAAAGAATCCTGCAAAAAGAATGTATTTTCTTACTGCCAGTCCTGACTGTCTGCTTCAGAGGATAAAGAAAACAGAAGCTCATGATGCCTCCTTCTCTACCACTCAGGATTTCCTGGACAAGGCTAGGAAGGATCCATATGTACTGCAAACACAGCACAGATGCCACTTGGTACATGAGCACATTCCAGCCAAAGTATCCATGTTCAGCTGCGTTAACCAAGCACACTGGAGGTAGCCATGGAGTGCTAGGTGGAGATGTCACGCTTTCCCTGGCCAGCCTTGAGTGTTTTTCCCCACCTCACTCACTCACACAGAGGGCAAAAATAGGATGAGGAAGCTTAGCATCCCTCTTTGAACTCCTTTTCACTTTCCCCATTTCTGTAGCTGCCAAGCTTTTATCTGCTCTGTGTGTGCCACTTCATGCCAGCGACATAATGAAATAATTTGCATATTTGCACATAATTTCCAGGGAACCATCTCCAACTTTGAAGCCCCTGTATGGCTGGGTTGTGGGGCCAGCATGAGTTGCAGGGATTGCTTCCCTGGTGTGATGCCTGGACAACAAAGCTCTGCCTTCATCCCTGCCTGGGGACAAGCAAGTTGGGCCAGGAGCCTCCTTCTTGCTCCAAACACAGCAAGGGGTTGAGCTGGGCCTCCCCAGATTGCTGTGGCACAAGCCACAGTCCTTGTTCTCAGCTCCCTGCTGCAAGGGTAATGCTCCACAGGGCAGACCCCACGTGGGGCAAGCTGTGCCAGAGAACTCCAAGAGCCTGAGGACAGGGTTCCCTGCTCCCAGGCCCACAATGTCATCTCCAGCCCAGGAACCGGTGAGGAAGGCACCAAAAGCAGCTGCTGATGAGAAGACCCCTCCTTTCTCCTTTTCCTCCTGGCCATTCCCTGTCCTGCATCTGGCAACACCACCATGACTCTGAGATATCTTAGTTTGGGTGCTTATCAGTTCTGTGCTAATGATAATGAAATGTAATTAGTCTATAAAAGCATTATCTCAACATTCATTGTTATTTATGGCATTTTATTATTATTATCAGGCAGGGATTTTATGAAGCAGAGATTTTATTTTTCCTTAATTAGACGTTTATGAGAGAATATCAAATCTGACAGTCCATTTAGGAATTTATTACAGAATAAAGAGACTCCAGCTGAAAGTCAGCTTTGGTTTATATGACCAGTTTTGCACTGGATTTAACAGAAGCTGCATCTGTCTGCAAATTTGACTCAATGTCCCTGACTCATCCATCAATTTAGGGAAGGCTGAACCATCCACCTTGCTCAAAGCTGCTTCTGAAGGCTGGAGATGCTTAGGTTGTGTGGGCATGCAAGAGCAAAGGTCCTGGGAGCTCCTGCAACAGGATATTTTCTAATGCTTTTTTTTACAGTAACTGCCTACATGAGTGCTTTTAAAAAGTGCTTAAAACCTTCCCAAAGCTCTCCCAAGAGCAGCTGGAGCCCAGCAGCCATCACACAGTAGGGCCTCAGTGACCTCAGTCACTCAGATGGATGCCTGAGCCCTTGGGATCTTCACTTCAATTTCTCTCTTGTTACAGTTTTTGGCCCTTGTCCTTTGTCCTGCATTTTTCATTACCTGGACAGATACTTGCATTGCTCACCTCAGAAAGATGCTAAAAGGAATTAAAATTTGGCATCTGGAAGGGGTGACCTGGCTACTGGTCCCTCATCCTGCAGCTGTCAGCAGCACCAGGGCATTCAGCAGCCGGGCGCAGGGTGGGGTGGCTTTGACAGGAGACAGCAGGGGCTGGCAGTCCCTCTGTTGACCAGGAGAGCAGCACCTTTGCAAGTGGCTCAGGAGCAGCTGCAAGGCACAGGACAGCCAAGGTGAACTTCTCAGTCTGCCAGCCCTTACAAAGAAAAGGCTTTTGAAGCCTGGAACTAGATGCAGAGCAGTAGGGAAGGAGGCAGAACAGCAAGACAGTGTTGAAGCAGGGATGAGGAATTCAGGGAAAAAGCAAGAAAACATGTCCCTTGTGTGCCTAAATGGTCTCTGCACACCCAAAGGAGCTGAAAGGGGTACTTTAACTGTGCACATTGATCACTGCAACCACTTCTCACCTCTGCAGTTCTGGAAGGTGTTCAATATTTAAAAGTTACAGTAAAAAAAAAAAAACAAAAAAAAAAAAAAAAACAAACAACCTAAACATTTCAAGACTTGGAGAAAACATTACTGTGAAAAACCTGAAGTGCTTATAAAGGATAGTGATAGGTGACCTTGCTACAATTTGTATGAACTTTTGTTCAGGGAGAAAATAGCAGTTGCGAAGGAACAGATAGAGAGGAGAAAGCCGTAGCAAAAACTGAGGAATGAAGCTGCAGCCATACAAATTCAGCCTGTAAGTGGAGTGCAAACCTCCACCAGCCAGGGTGCTTAACCATTAACTCTCAGTGCCAAAGGCAATAGCTCTTGCCGGCTCAAGGCTGGATGCCTGTCTCCCACACAAATAACTGGGCTCCAGACAGAGGTGAGCAAAGGGAATGTAATAGCCTGTAATAGACAGGCAGTCTGCCCAAGCGATTTGAGGTTCCTTCTGCCCTTAAATACTGCGGGTTTGTGAGAGGGATCTGCAGGCTGAAGAGCCGGGTCAGCAAGGAGCTCACCTGGGCACTCCCTGAAAATACACACCAGAAAGGACTGTGATGGAAATACCACAACAATCGCACATTTGCCGATTTTTTCAGAATTTCAGCTCTGTAAATCAAATACACCCTGGGAAGTTTCTGAGAAAGCAGGGGTTTTGTGTGGTCCTGTGCAAGCACAGGATTGTGGTGGAGGCAGGAAGGGAGAGATTTACCACAGGAGCCGGTTACACGCTTAAATACCAACTCTCCTTGTTCCATTACAAACAGATGGAGCCCCACAGACACCCACACTCATCCTCGCCTCCGATAAAGGCGGCTGGAGGTCAGCTCGGCTTTGGCAGCCGCGGACGCTGCGCCTGCCGTCGGTGCAGAGCAGCAGACCCAGCCAGAAAGCGTCAGATGCCCGACAGGCGACCAGCCCCACGTCTCGCACCTCAGCTGCGCTGCCAGGCGCCTGGGGCTGCTCTCTCCTCATGGAGGCTGCTCAGCGTTGTCTTTGTGCAACAGTAATAAAAATTAACACTTTTTCTGCAGCGACCGACCCAAGTAGGGAAACGAATATTCTTCTCCGATCCTTCAACCTGTCTCTTGCCAAAGCTGCTTTTATCTGTGTATGTGTGTTAAGGACAGGGACACAGACAGATGATGGAAAAAGCTGCAGGAGCACTGGTGAGGATACAGAGAAAGATAGAACAGAGCTTTTCCCCATTTCTCCATGCTTTAGCAGGAGATGCAGGACACCATGGCTGGCCTTTCCCTCCTGCCCTTGCCTCTGTGTGTGCAAAATCCAGAAAGCCCCAGTTCACCGGGAAAGTCCCTCTGCCACGACATAAAGTACAGCAAATTATCAGCAGATTTCCTGTCCATCAAGCTGAGACTTTGCAACAGATTCAGCCTGAATAACCCAAAAAAACACGTGATCACTGGTTTATGTTGTTCTGGACTTTTCTGAATTTGTGTTTAAGCTTTCCCTCTACACCCCAGAAGCACAGCCTGGATAGAGACAAAGAAATCTCCTCCACCCACTACCACAAGCATTTTTTCTTTCCCCCTGCTTGTAGCTGATGCAAGCATGCCATGATCAAGGGAATGAGATGGTGGTCAAAGTCTGCAGGCACCCTGGCACAAGCCACTCCAAGGCATGGGCTAGCACGGTAATTTAAGCAGCAGTGAAGTAAAATCCAAAGTCATCAATGTGCACCTTACTGAAAATGGAAGTCTGTGAGCACAGAGACAACGCAGGAGTGTACTAGCAAACCAAAAAGCATCAAACTGATCCTATTGCATAGTTACAGTCAGGTGAGTTTCATCAGAACTCTCCATTTTAAGAAACAGATGGATTTTCAAGGACTTTTCCATTCGAAGAGCTCAGGCAGCAGGAACCTGGAGCAGAGCTGACAACCAGCTCACCGTGGTGCTCAGCAACCTGCAGACACGATGCTAATAGCTGCTTATTACATCTTTCTCCAGGCTGGATGCAGACACTCAGCCTCTTTTGCAGGAAAATGATCCATAGTACAGGGTGTGCCAGGCTGTACTAAAGGAAAAGCTGTAGTCTCCTTAATTGTCTTTAAGCATCTCTCCTTCTTCCAGGAGAAATTAACCACTGTTCCATTCTGAAGATGGACAAAAGTGTGTTCCCTTCCATAAAACCAACAAAAGATTACAACTACTGAACAGTTGTCCCCCAGATGAATGGATCACCTGGCAGTAATTGCTGTCCCTGCACTGATGGAGCTTTTTAATCCCAGCAATGCTTCCTGCTCCCTCCAGAGAAGCCTTTGAGAAAGCCGCAGAGCTGGGTTTAGGGGCTGCAGCCCACATTTGCTGCCCCTGTGAGCAGGTGACCTCGGAGGCGCTTTGCCATGGAGTGTATTTCATGCCCAGTGGATGACAGTGGATGACAGCCTTTTTGTTCACACCCTCTGCATGCAGGCAGTGCCAGGCTGTCCAATCCCCTCTCTGGTGTCCTGCTACCATCAGGAGCTTCTGGGCCTTTGATGGCCAAGCTATGCCTGGGATGTCCCAGCACTTCACCCACATTAGATGCCACTGGACTCTGCTGCCCTCAGAGCTGGAAATGCTCTCAGAAGGATCCACCTGGGTGTTCTTGGCCTGAGAGGGATTTGGGGGACAGCACAGTCTGATTTATAGCCAGCTTGGAACAAACTACTTTAAACTGAAAAATTATTTGGACCAAGAGAGTTTTGGAACAGTGTCGGGTGACATGGGGATTATTTGACTTGCTTCAACAAGTTAAGGAAAGGAACTGGCACAAAAGTTGTCTAGAGAAGCAGATTTCTGATGTACCTTCCTGTGGGGAGGTGAGCAGCTCCTGCCATGCCTGAGGGGACCCTGACCTGACTGCTTCAGGGCTGCAGGAGGGACCTGCCATCCCTACCCCTGCACAGCTCTGCTGACAGGCAGGGTAGAGACACCTTGCCAAGGTGGAGGGCTCAGGGGCACCCACAGGCTGTCAACTTCCACAGTGTATCCGTGTGTGTGCCTGAGCTCCTGGGGAGGGCTGGAGCACCGATTATTCTGCCCTCAGTGAGGAGAGGAAAGGCACACACACACAGAGAAAGCTGACATGGAAACCTGCTAAGCAGCCTTGTCTTGAGTCTCATGTCCTGGAAATGGCTTCCAGCTGGAGAGCAGAGGGAAAGGCACTAGCATGACCACATCAGTGTGCCACTGTGGTATTTGAATTAAGCTCTTTATCACACAGCAGCTGTGGGACACAAGAACATGTGCACAAAGACTCTCAGGTATCAGGGGCAGCCACTGATGCTCTGCCTGTGTGTTTGGGCTCCAGAGTAGGGATGGGGATACATGGATACCCTGGAGGTATCACAAGTTCAAACATTCTCAATAGCTGCGCTGCATGGGGGATTCTGGTGTCTCCATGTGCGACATGGTAGGACCTTGGAAACATGGGAAGCACAGAATGTGATTCCTGGGCTGTACACATTTCAAATGTATTTGTATTGTGTACATTTCTAATTGCCACTAACAAGACAGTCAATCCATATTTCCTCCCAAATCCATCTTCAGAATTTGCTTCTGCTTCTGATCTGCCCACCAATTGTGCCAGCAGAGTCATTTGTGCAACACAGGGTGAACAGGATCACTGTGCTTACTTGGATGACAAATAACCCACCTTTTTGCAAAGTCATTTTTCAGCTGTTTGGCTCAGCAGTCATGAAGCTGCTTGTGCCAGTACAGCACAGGTGGTAGCATGGTGGGTGGGCATGAAAGGGCAGGGAAAGGAGACGAGAGTAGTGGATGATGAGAACTGTCTCCACATGAGGCTGCAGCTTTGTAGCAAGCAGCAATGAATCTCTGCCCCCTCATTGATGCAGCACATTCCTTTGCCCTCCTGGTACCCTGTTACATCGTGGATCTGGAGCAACCATTTTGCAGCCACATTGTGAATTCAGGTGCTTTTGGCCTCGCCTCTAAAAAAAAACCTCTGCAAAATACTTATTTTTAAACAGGATCAGCTTTTTAGTCACGATTCCCAGCACAGACGTAAGTCTCCCACTCAATTCAATGAGTGGTGTGACATAGCCTGGGCTGGAACAAGGGAAGTGCAATTTACAGCAGCTGCCGAGACTGCTTCATAGAGTAACACCATTGAGCACTCCAAGTCAGGACCAAAGTGGGATGTGTGGGTCCACAAAAGACTTCACAACAATAATCACAACATTCTTCAACACCCCCACATCCCTTTAAGCTTAGCAAGTGCAATCTGCTGAATGGCTAATGATGTAAGGCTTCTTAAAGGAATCTGTGTTTCTTTTAAGATTGGTGTGATAAAAACAAAGGAAGCAGGAGATGTACATTGTCACACTTCATGATGGGGACTGAAGAGATAAGCATGGAATATTGTGGTCCCTGAACTTTATCTCAAAAATCAAGTTCTATAAATAATAAAGCTTAATAAATAAATTAATACAATAAATAAGGTTTAGCAAATAAATCTTGCCAGCTCCAAGCTGGACCTGCTGCTGACCAAGGCTGAGACAGACACAGCAGTAACGCCTCTGTGATTACCTGTTTAAGAAGAAAAATGTTATTTTGCAGAAGCACTTGCAGCCAGAGAAGAGAGGAGTAAAAATATGTGAGAGGAACAGCTCTGCTGACACCAAGGTCAGTGAAGAAAGAGGGAGAGGAGGTGCTCCACGTGCCAGCACTGAGACTCCCCTGCAGCTCATGGTGCAGACCATGGTGATGCAGCTGTGCCCTTGCATCCATGGAGAATCAGAGAAGAGCTGATGTGCTCTTTCCTCAGTGGGCCTAATCTGCTCACACTGCTGTGCCCTTTCAGTTAAGAAATAAATCCTCTTCTCCACTAGCAGGTGTACCATGATGATGAACTGCACCCTGGAGCCTCAGTCCCACCTGGGGAGCTCACCGCACTCTCCAGACAGAGCATTTTGCACAGCACCTGTGCCACTGGCCTGAAGGACACAAGTCATGACTAAATCATGAAATGGCAGCTTGAATTAAACATCAATTCACTTTCTTAAAGCCCATTAATAGCAAGCCGTCTCCAATTGCAATAATTTGTGGTAATAAATGACAATTAATATCAGATTTGACTGGGAGAAAGATAATTTTCTATCTAAAATGAGGGACATGAAATGAATTATTATGCAGGTACTGCTCAAAGATACGATTTGGTTTGCTCATGGGGACCATCACAGGCTAGGCCAGTGCTATCTTCGGTCAGGACAGTTATGGGAGATCTTGACAAATGAAACATTCAGAGTCGCAGCTGCTGTGGATGGAGCCTATGGACTTTGCACTGACTGATGAAAAGTAATTTAAAACATGGATCTTAGGGCTTTCTTCAGCCAGAGTGTGAAACTCTGCAAGGACTGAGATTTTCTGGCTGCCTGGGAGAACATCCTGTCTCCATGGAGCATCTTTACATCCAAAGAGTTGCCTTAGATATTTCATTCCCCACTTGCTTTCATCTTACCTCAGGTACAACAAGGCCAGTAGGAGCTTTGCTTCAGACACCTTCATAACTACTTTTCCCTCTGGGCACAAGGAACTTAGTGCTGTTACCTTTTGTTTTTCTTCTTTTCTCCAAAAAGCTCCCACTCAGGTCCCTCCTGAAGAATCTTACAGAAGTGGGGCTGTCACAAAAGATCCTCCTATGAGGATTAATGACTAATCTAAAGTGGTTAAAAGATGTGAAACAAAAGGTGAAAAAGATGAGATAGTTTTTCACAGTGAAGGAGATAACCACTGGAGAGCTGTGCTGGCCAAGATTTTCATAAGTGATTTGGACAAGGGGTGAATAGTGAGGTGACAATGTTTGCTGATGTTGCAAAATTGCCTGGGAGTAACAATGACAACTGGGTATGAAGAGCTGCAGATGGATTTTACGCTGTGCAGTGACTTTGAGGATAAAACAGGAGATGAAATCCAACACTGAAAAACGCCAAGTAATGTGTATGAGGGAAAACAATCCTAACTATGGATGCTCAGTGATGGGCTCTAAATTAGGTATTATCACCAGGGAAGAGATCTTTGAACAGCTCTCTGAAATAACAGCTCATTACTCAGTGGTGGTCAAGAAGGTAAATACAGTATCTGGAGTTATCAGGAAGCAAAGAGACAGCAAAACAGAAAACACCATTATGCTCTGGTATGGACGTACTCAGACCCTGGATATTCCATCAGTTCTGTCTCACTACCCTAAAAGCATGTGCTAGAGCTGAGAAATTATGAGATAAGGATATGAAAGCTATGGAATTACTTTTATGGGAAGTGACTACAAATATGAGAACACTGAAATGTACAAAAAAAAAAAAAGAAAACGGATATTGATAAATTATTAATGAATCATTAATAAAGTTATTAATAACATTGAGAAAACAGAATGGCTATTTGCTGCTTCTCAAATAATAGGTTTTGAAAGGAACAGAAAAATACTTAAATTTGGCAATTGCCACAAGGTATGAGATATATAAAAGCACAGATGTGTTGTAAAAGGGATAAAATACAAATAGCATATGAAAAAATCAAACTCTATTAAAAAAAAAAAAAAAAGAAGAAGGCAATGCAATTTTTAGCTCGAGAAACTAGAAGTACACATTTCCATAAATGGGAATGGATATGAAAGTACAAACATGTATATGAATGCACACAAACACAACTATTCCAAAGCCAAAAGGGCAGCCCAAGGAAGAAACACCACGTACTCTGTCAGTACATCCTTCTGTAAACATCCACCCTGACCACTGTCAGGGGCCTCTCTCTCCCAAGACTCAGTCCCATGTCCCTCCTGTTCCTTTCAGGATCACTGTCAAGCACAGATGTCAAGCACTGTTCTCTGCCCTCGGGTCTCTCACTGGAATTGATTCTGCATATACAACTGCTTCCTGGGACACTGGCAGCTGTCTTGAGCTTTTAGCAAGAGAAGGTGCTTTTGTTTGTGACCATCTTTGTTCACATAACAGCATCTGTGCATTAATAAGAAGGGCGTGGTAAAAAAGAAAAAAATAATCCACAATTTATTCATTTGCTGATTACTCCTGCCAGAAGGAAACTAAATTGCAAAATCCTGAATTCTGCTGGGATCTGACAGGTAAGAACCTTGCTTTTCTGTCCTCACTTGGAAGCTTGTATGACAAAATTAAGTCAATAAATACCATGTTTGCAGAGGAGCTCGGAACAAAGGATCTAGCAAACACCAGGAGGAGGGTCCAAGTCTCCTTGGACCTGCAAGGGCAGGATTGATGCATGCAAACAAATGTTTTAGTATATGTCACACTCTTGGCTTCTGTTATAGCCAAAGTGAGCATCCTGTTGCTCTTTTCATTTTATGACACAAAATAAACCTTGTGACTGGGAGGTGCAGGCTGGCAGGAAAAACATGTGAGACTGCTCTAATGACACTGCACGTTCATTCCTTCCTCATGATTCAATGGACAGGTCTGGAAAAGGTGAGCCTAAAAAAGGACACCGCATTTCCATACTGTTGAGAAATGAATAATGCATTGGAAAGCAAGTATCAGCATCATTTCTCTTCTAATCAGTATCTGATGGTTTGACCCGGGCTGGGTGCCAGGTGTCCACCAAAGCTGCTCTGTCATCACCCTTCTCAGCCGGGAAGGGGAGAGAAAATACAACAAAAGACTTATGGGTCGAGATAAGGGCAGGGAGAGATCACTCACTAGTGACTGTCACAGGCAAAACAGGCTCAGCTGGGGGAGGGGGAATAATTTATCACCAATCAAGCCAGAGTAGGATAATAAGAAATAAACACAAACCTTCAAACACCTTCCCCTGACCCCTCCCTTCTTCCTGGGCCTAACCTTACTCCTGATACTCTCTACCTTCCCCCCCGCACCCCGCAGGTGGCTCAGGGAGCTGGGGAATGGGAGCTGCAGTCAATTCACGTTGTCTCTGCTGCTGCTTCCTCCTCAGTGGGAGCACTCCTCCAGCTCTTCCCCTGCTCCAGTGTAGGATCTCTCCCACAGCAGACAGCTCTCCATGAACTCCGCCAATGAGTCCTTGCCATGAACTGTAGTTCTTCACAAACTGCTCCAGCATGGGTGCTTCCACAGGGTGCAATCCTTCAGGAACAGGCTGCTCCAGCACGGGTCCCCTGTGGGGTCACAGCTCCTGCCAACAAACCTGCTGCAGTACAGACTTCCCACAGGTCACAGCCTTCTCTGGGACACCCACCTGCTCAGGCGTGGGGCCCTCCATGGGCTGCAGGTGATCTCTGCTCCACAAGTCGTCACAACTGGCTGCAGGGGAATCTTTTCTCTGGTGCCTGGAGCACCTTCTACCTTTCCCTCTTCACTGGCCTTGGTGTCTGCAGAGCTTTTTCTCTTCTCTGATTGCTATTTACTTCTGCCTAACATCTTTTTTCTCTCTTCTTAACTGTGTTATCTATCCAAGAGGCACTGCTGCCATCACTGATGGGTGTCAGGTCTGTCTTGGAGCTGGCTGGCATTGGCTCTGATGGACATTGGAGAAGCTTATGGCAGCTTCTCATAGACCACTCCTGTGGGCCCCCACTACCACAACCTCGCCATGCAAACCCAACCCAGTAGCATGAAGCACATTACAAATTAACCATTTTCCCCAGACACTTGGTGAATTAAGTAGCTCTAGGCTGGGCCCCTGTCAGGGTGGACCATGCCATATGCATTTAGAAAATTGCCCATACATTTAGGAAAGTGAAATTCACCCATTAATTAGTCCTGTCAGCATTTTCCCTGGAAACTGTCATTAGCACATTGAGCTAATTACTACTACTAACAGCACTAGTGGGTGTGTGTATGTGCAGGGTGGGGAGGAGGAAAGGTTATTCTAACTAAATAAAGGAAAGGACACCTCATTCTTTTTACATTAAATTCAGAATAACATCAGAATGAGATAAACCTGCTATTTTATTTACCTTCCATACTGGAATCTTTGCTTGTAGGTGGAAAAAATATTCAAAGCATGGCAGAAATCTTCTGAAGATCATAAACCAGAAGGAACAAGAGTCTTCTAGTTATCCTACATAACTCTGTGATGTTAAGTGTATTTTGACCTAAGAAAAGGAAACTGAATTTATGAACTTGTTTCAATACTACAGCAACGCTACTCAGGTCCTTTTCTACACATATCCTAGCTCAGGATATTTTCACACTTCCTTGTGTGAAGAACCTGGCTGGATAGGAGGACTTGAACATATCACAAAGCTATCTTGATCTGCCCAGTTCCTCCTGAGAGGTGAGCCAGGGGTGAATGTGGCAAGGCCTTGGTGTGACAGAACCAATTAGCAGCATTAACATGAACCTTTTTCATTGAGGTGTGCATCAGAAGATTTTCTTTGTGTGTCCCACAGGTTAGGAGCAGCTGTGCAGTCAGGGAACTGTGGCTCAGTTGATGGACAATCTTTTTTGATGCCATGGCAGCCATGTATCCCTATGATGAAGGTCACTGTATGAACGTCAAGAGAAGCACAGTGAAAACTCCTTGGGGAGCCTGCTGGCTAACCCAACAAGGCAACAAGTGAGAGAGGAAATGGCAGTATAGAGAAATGAAATTACTTTTAAAGGTCTTGGGGTAAGAGGAGGCAAACACTAAATCCAGGAATCTTAACTTCTCATTGAGTTGGTGTCATGGTTTTGTCTGGGACAGAACTAATTTCCTTAGTAGCTGGTACAACGCTGTGTTTCAGATTCAGTGTGAGAATAATGGTGGTAACACAGTGATGTTTTGGTTGTTGCTAAGTAGTGTTTACCCTAAGTCAAGGATTTCTCAGCTGCACAAGAAGCCAGGGGAGAGCACGGCTAGGAGAGCTGACCTGAACAGGCCAAGGGGCTATTCCATCCCATGAAGCATTATGCTCAGTATATTAACTGGGCAGTGTTGGCTGGGAGTGGGGTTGACTGCAGCTCAGGGACAGGTTGGGCATCAGCCAGTGGGTGGTGAGCAGTTTTGTTCATCAGTGTGGATCACTTGTGTTTCTTGGGTTTTGTCACCCTCTCTCCCTCTCTTTTCTATTATTAATAGAACTAGCATTATCATTGTATTTTATTTTGTTTCAATTATTAAACTGTTCTTATCTCAGCCCACGAGTTCTATTTTCTTTTCTTTCCTCACTCCTCTCCCCATCCCACAGGTGAAGAGTGTGTGTGTGTGGGAAGGGGAGAGGGTGTGTGTGAAGTGAGCGAGCAGGTGCGTGGTGCTTAGCTGCCAGCTGGGGTTAAATCACAACAGCCACCTTGCCAGCACACCCAGTTGCCCACCCTAAGCACCTCACAAATTTTTTCTTTTTTTATAAATTCACCTTATGCTGCACGTGGATACAAAGGAAAAAGAATTTTAACAACTCCTTTCCATCACGCTCTTGTGGCGTAAGTGCAAGTACAGCTGTAACTGCCAGCATTGCCCACAACTCTTCCACATGGACAGCCCTCCACCTGCAGAATGGGAGCAGTTGGGAGGGGAATGGCAATAGTCAGATCATTCACAGCAAAATACAGCTGGCAGATGGACACATTATCCAGCTGACAGGCCCAGAACATGCATAGGGAGACCAAAGGAATACCCACACACGTGGGCTTTCCAGAGTCACATAACAAAAGAGGGTGGGATCTGAAAGCATTTGGTAAAAGTGAATGTTTAGTGACCCAAATGTCAGAACTGATGTGTGTGCTGGGAACGATGTCAAGCTCCACAGGCCTGCATCCTCAAGAGAGAGAAATAACTGCTAGTCACACTATCCATGGATTACACAAGTGTCAGAATTGAGGATCCTCTCTTCTCAAGACACTGCAGAGCACAGCACACATTTGTGAGAGACTGTATAAGGTCACTGTAAAAAACATTCACCCCAATTAAACATCATTTGCTTTTTCTAATTTCACTGTAGTACAGTCCTTGTAACTATAACTATCCAAAGCTCTAAGCAAAGATTTGTGCAGGTACATGCCAATGAGCCCTTCAGCAGTCCCAGCTCTTCAGCACTCTCTTGCATACATAACTTTTCTCAAGCTTTTTATGCCTTCAAAGTTAGTAAGACAGTCTCTATGTGTAAAGCAATTCTAACACACAGAATCAGACCTTAAGTAATGCTTTGTTAGCCCAAAACCATTTTCTATTTAATAAAGACTAGCAAAAAGTGTTTCTTTCTCAATGAAACAAAAATACTTTAAATGAAATCGGGTCTCTGACATCAAATAGGGAAGTGGATTACTTAAACTTGCTAGGATTTTCACTTGCATTTCCTTGCCTTCTAATACTGGCAAATATCAGCTGTATTCCTCTAGCAACAAATTGATTCTCCTGTGGCTAAAATAATTGTATAAATACAGTTGCTAATCTTTCAACTCCTTTCAGCTGATTAATATCAAGTTGTAGAGACAGCGAGTTCAGCTTTTACTTGTGTAATAATATCTATTAACTTCTGCCCCCAATCTCTATGTGAAGATACTCCAGTAGAGAAGTAACATGAAATAAGCACAAGGTGAAAAACAATTCTGGTGCTGAAAAATGAAAAGAAAAAATTAAGGAAGAACTTGATCTGCGTCATTCATGCCAGATGGCTGCTTATTTAAGTAATCAAGTTAAGCAAGATGTATTTAGGACTATCTTGTTTAATTTGATTATTTAACTGAATAAACTGCCTGTAAGGCAGTGGGGTTTTGCACATATAATCAGGTCACATTCTACTCTGGTACATATTTGCAGATTTTGATATGGTTAGTTCATAATTTCTCTATGTAGCCAAACTGTTTTGCTTGCATGAGGAATGTTTTAGATCAGATGAGAATTACTCCGAGGCACCAACTGATATTATGTTAATGCCTAGCAGATTAATGCTGCAGCAAATTTGCATATAATGAACACAGATCACAACCCTTTGCTGAAGTGCACATCCCTATGTGCCTGGCCCAGATAATGGGCCCTTTTCCTATCAACAGGGAACCGGGAAGGGAGGAGAAGCAGGTTCTTTAATTCCTCTTTTATGCATTCAACAAAACTACCACCATAACTGCAGAGGTATCAAGTAGTTACTGCTACAGGAGTGATTATGCAAATGACATTATGCAACTCCAGTGACTGAACTAACACCACCCTAGGACTCTACATTTGTTCAGTCTACAGCAGATATTTCCAACCCTTATAGTCTTCAACAAAGACAAGTGCTTATATGGTCAATAAACAATGATATTCTGCCCTTTTTCCTGGCAAACTTTGTAAGCACTTATTATCTAGGGGGTTGTCCAAAAATTTTCCACTGAAACTGTTTTTATGGAAAACTTCAAGTTAAAAAACTGAATAGCTTTTTTTTTTTTTATACTGAAAGGATGTGTCCTGTCTGTGGAAAATTGTCCCCCTTCTGTCCCAGTGAATTGTGTCCCAAACAAAGCACATTTCCACAGGGATATGCTATTCTGAATATTCAGAGAATATTCTCAGAGTGGAGATCCTTTGAGCTGAGTGGGTTGACTCACCACAGGGTGGTCAAACACTGGGACAGGTTTCATAGGGAGGTGGCTGATGCCCCAAGCCCACCAGTGATCAAGAGGCATTTGGACAATGCCCCTTCTAACATTCTTTAACTTTTGGTCACCCTGAAAGAGGTCAGGTAGTTGGACTGGATGATTGCTGTATGTCCCTTCCAAATTAAATTATTCAATTCTATTTTATGCTATTTCATGCTATTTCTATTTCTATTTCTATTTCTATTTATGTTTATGTTTATATTTATATTTTATTCTTTTCAGGGCTCAGCTTAACTATTGAGGCACAATTTACTGAAATTAGTAATTGGTAATTCATTAGAAACTAATGAAATTAGAAACTAATGAAATTTAGTTCAGCTAGAAAACCCAGCCTGCAGAGGGCAATAAAGGTATGAAGAGCCTCAGGGCACTTCCATATTAAATCATTTGGCTCTACACTTTGACAAAATATGTTCAAAACTAAAAGATCAGTAGCTTTGTCCACTGTACAAAAATATACTGCTTGCCAACCAAAAGCTAATTTGTGAATTTCATTGACTACATCCAAATTTGGAAATTCTGTATGCTTTTTCTGTTTCTCCTGCAGTTTGTGAACGTGGGAATGTGGAAAACAACGTTTGCATACCTAGCCTGGAGCAATGAGAGACCACAAATTTTGACATGAAGCTGATAGAGTGAAAACTTGAACCTGTCTTTTGTTCCTCTTGAGCAAAGCCTTTGGCTCCAATGAAATGCTACATTATATACTATATTTAATTTTATCAGAAACACACCAAAGGATCTACGATTAATACAATTAAAACAAAATAAAATACTGTGGGACAGCCTCTATATATTTATTCAGACATTTCTTACCTTTTCATTATATAAATCACTTTGCTTGGCTCATGACTGGCTTTTTTTTTTTTTTAACAAAATTAGGAGAAACTGTTTAGCTTTTAGGGCATCAGTTAATTATACTTCAAGCTCATAAATTACAGTTGTTTTTCATTATCCACATATGGAACTGTAAAAGCAGAGCAAATGCTACTGTTATAACACAGCATTCCTCTCCAAAGTTTACAAAAGCAGGGTGAGCTAATGGAAAAAGAACCACTAAATAAAGCACCAACTGGCCCGGTTTCTAGGCTTGCTTCTAACTTTCTCCCTTTTTTGGCCATTTCAGAAAAGATACTGTGATTTCTCCCACTTTATTTTTAACCAGACATGAAATAGCTAACAAAAACTCTTATCTTTTTCAGAGACATGTTGAAACATGTTGGTTCAGATTAATGAGATTTGCATATTAAGAAAGTTATTCCAGCTCTGTTGCTCTATTTCCTTGTAAATAAGCAGACAAACAAGAAACTTCAGTTTCTCTGTGTATGCTCTTGCCCTTACTTGTTAGGGCCAGACACTAAATTTATACTACACTGAACATAGGAAAACATTATATCACTGCAGATTTAAAAAATTCAGATTTTTTAAAAGATAGTGTCATGGTCAATAAAACTTACAGAACTGCTTATTAGCATATTTTGCAGAATTATTTTCCTTCTACAAATTTAAACAGAATAAATGTATGTGAGTCTTTACAGCATGAATAAATGCTCAGTCCTTCTAACACTATCTATGTCTGATGGTTACTTGGTCTTAGCTGAATATGGGAATAAATTGTTTGATTTCTGAGTACAGTTACATGCTCTGATGCAGAGCTAGTTTCTGAATTCCTTTTAAAAACAATTACCTCCCGCAGTTCTTTAAAGAAAAAATTATGACTAATTTCTGTGGCTCCATCATCCAGGTTTAATTTATGTAAATAACTTATGGTCTGATACCATGTAAGCATCACTGCATATGAATACAAATAAATATATAAACTGATTGGAATGCAGAGTTGTCTCAGCACAACTGAAGTGCTTTAAAATTTTTAACAAGTCTTCAATGTTCTATTTAAATACAGATTATTTTCTTATATTGAAGTGGACTGAGCTTGTAGGACTGTAATTGCTTCTAAGAAAATGTATACATAAGGGTCTCCACCCTTCAATTAGAATGTAAAAGGGTAGCATCGTAGAATCACTCAGGTCCTGCTGATTCCTGAACTGATTCATACATAAGTAAGTTTTTTTTTTTTTTTCATCCAAGTTGAGGTCATAGTCCAAAATTCTTAGTATACCATTGGAGCAGACGACTCCCCTGAGGTCCCTTCCAACCCAAATTATTCTCCAATTCTGCACTTCTATCACAAAGTACTAAATTGTCTTTGACAGCCCTTTCTCCTGAAGCCAAAAACTTGTTCTTATAATCCTACATGATGTGGAGGGAGGGCAGAAGGGAAAGGGGAGAGAGATTATGAAAGTTAAACATGAGGTAATGCACTGTGGGATCTGGAACCACAACTGTACATCTTCTGGGATCAGACAATTTATGCAGGACGCTGAAAGCTGACACAGCTGTGAGAGGTTTGCTGTAGATGCTGTCTGAGAGTACACCTGGTATAAAGACAAAAGACACATCACTGTAGGAAAATGTGAAACACAAAACTCTGGATGATGAATTTCCCTATGAATTCCATGGAAAAATCCAGTCTGAATTCTGGTTGGAACAGAAAGAGATGCAAGGACAGATATGGATTATTGGTATGTGTGCTTTGTTGCTGAAGGATGTAATCTTTTTTCCCAAGAGCATAGTAGGGATTTTTGATATGATGTTGACATCTTGGACCAGGTAGAGCAGTATATACAAGGAAAGTTGAACTTAAAGAACATATCCAATTTTGCTGAGATCACATTGCAGAGCCAGTTATCCTGGGACTGGACCCCATCCTTATGGGGGAGTCAGAGGTACTGTGTAATTAATTCTGCAGGAGGCTTTGTCCCTAGTTTCAGGCACATGAACTGCACCTCCATAAAAGAGCAAAATTAAGGAAAACCTATCAAAATGAGTAAGATATATAGCAGCATGCTGGTTTATAATTCACTTTGAAGAAAATTAGGCACTGTGAAGTACTGAAGTTACCGCTGAGATTTCAAGAACAAAAAAATATGTTACCAATAATCAGGAAGTATGAAATACTATAAATCATTATTTCCTGACAAGCCAGGGATCAGAATTTATGTTTCTTCTTGTTCAAGATGCTACAGAAAAAGCAGGCAGTTGGGCAGTAAGCAGGGACACTCTGTCTTTTGAAGGACTTTTATTTTATTAAGGTTGTCAGTGAAACCCTGAGATAACAGGAGAGCCCTGGTGAAGTGCTCAGTGCAGGATTTCTTTATGGTTCACTCAGACAATAACAGTGCCTAACCTGAGAGCTGAGCTGCATTCTGATAGCCATGGTCCAGGTGTATAATTAGGGAAAGACACTGCAAGGAAAAAGGGAGAGAGATTCTAAGTGAGCAAAAAGATGAGAGGAGAAGCATGGGGATGAACAGACTTGTCCAAGGTCACAGGGTATGTCAGCACTGCAGACAAAACTCACATCTCCTGACTCCCAATCCAAGAATCACCCAGACAACAGAGCCATGAGACAAAAGATGTAGCTGAACTTCAGGCTGTGTGAATCCAGGGCTCTCTGGGCTGCTCTAACTCTTCTCTGCTGCTCCATCATTAAAAGCAAGCTATGATCAGTGACTTGTAACAAACAAATAACCTTGCTTCCATGTCTGCAGCCATCACCCTCACAACTTACTTCGCAATTCTCCTCCCCAAGCTTCCGCTCAGCCTGGACTGTTTGATGCCTGCTGTTTTTGTGAAGCTTTTGAAATTAATGCTTTAAAGCCTGTAAGAGCAGCTCAGAAGAAGAAAATAAAAAGAAGATAGTTTTACATTTTTTAAAAGATGCTCTTATTCTCCTCACAGCTGAGTTTTGGTGGCACCTTGTGAGCAGAATAGTAAGTGGGAGTTTTTGTTGTGTTTTTCCAGGCCAGTCTGTCTGGGCTATGGAGATCCATACTTTTTCTCATCTGTTTTTCACTGCAGTTAGGCCTTTCAAAGTCACCTCTTCAGCAGAGGCTGCCCCTATGTGGACCAGAGAGGGGGATACACAGTGCTTAACTGGTTGAGCCAGATTGTGCCACTTTCCCCATCTTTGGGGACAGAGAAGGCCCTGTATTTCTCCAGCTCCCTTTTCCCCTTCTCTAGTCCTTAGCCAGTCAAGAGTCTATACACCTGCCTGTACACCAAACCAGTGCGAATGCTTCTGTCCATGATCTACACAGACTTTCTCCAGATGTGCTAGTTGTCTGTTAGGGAAGAATTAATTCTACACCAACAAAAGAGCTCATACTAACTGATTCCAAACAGAACCCTCCCAGAAAAGTCAAAGTGATCACGTGCACCAAAAGGCATAATCCAACCCTCTGGAGAGCAAAACCAACTCTTGGTTCTACAGCTGGGAACCCAGCATTAGCCTGAGTTTACACCAATTGGATTGGAAATTTCAAGCCTTCGTCACACTGATAATGACACCACAAATCAGATGAAATAACATCTGTGAGCAAATGAGCACTGAAATAACTGATACTTAATCCTCAACTGAATTGTTGAGGCTTGTCTTGTCAGTTCCCAGCCTTCTTGCCTTCTACAGCAGACCTACAGTATAAAATACCAAGATTATAGATCCAAACCACCCCGGCATATTCCCTACACCTCGCAATTGTTGTCAAAATGCTCTGGCTCCTTCTCCCATCTCAAAATCCCCCTCAGCCTTATGCATCATCCGTGCAGCTCCTGAGCAGCTGGCAAGGCAAAAGACACTGTGGACTGTAGCTGATCATGGCATCATAGAATTATGGAGTGGTTTGGGCTGGAAGGGATCTTAAAGATCATTAAGTTCCAACCCCTCTGCCAAAGGTAAGGATGCTACCCACTAAATTGTGTTGCTTAAGGCCCCATGCAACCTGGTCTTAAAAACTTCCAGGGATAGGGCATCCACAACTTCTCTGGGCAACCTGTGCCAGTGCCCTGCTACCCTCTTGAGTAAAGAAACTCTTCCTAACATCTATTCTAAATCTCTCTTCTTAGTTTAAAACCATTCCCTATGTCCTATGTCTATCTGCCAGGGTAAAAAGTTAATTTTCCTCTTTTTTACAAGCCCCCTTTAAGTACTGAAAGGCCACAATAGCATCAGGTCTGATAACACCTGTGTGCTACCTGGGCAGCCCACACACATATACAGCCTGGTCAGCTGCATGAACCCTTCTACCAGAACTAGACACCCATTTGAAGGTCTCTCCATGGTTTTCACAAAACTTGACAGAAATACATTTTGTCATTATAAATGTACAATACCTTTGAGGCTCCTATTTCTTTGCCAAACTGGGCTGAAATGTCCAAACAATTAAAACTGCTGAGGGAACTTGCAGAGAGACAGATGGATAGGGAGACAGGATGTTCACATAAGCTTTTTTCCCCCCTTGAGGAAAACATTTTAAAAAGAAAAAAGAAACCTACCAAAATGCATTGTTTGTACTTATGAATTGTTACCAGACTTAATTAAATTTTAAACTGAAATTTTGATTTCAGGTCTTTATTTTGTATCAGGATAAAATAACAAAAAATATTAGTGATTTTATTAATTTTGATTAAAAATAATTGGAATATGATCTGTACAAAAGTGTGAAAAATGCTACTGAACCTTTTAAAATTATTTTTCTTCAATAATTTTCAGGAAGACTTAAACTTTCCTCATTTTGCATTCCAAGAATTTGACTGAGAACCTAACACTGTGCTACACTGAATGCATTTTCTAGTTTCTGCTTCTTCACTAAACTAGGAGAAAAAAAAAACACAAAAACCCCAGCATTGTACATTATAGACTAAAATATCTTGAAGGGAGATGACGAAGACTGTTGTTAAAGGCATTTGACTTTGATCATCTTTAGAGGGCAATAAAAAAGAAAATAAGATTACCTTGGGAAAAAATACATATGAAATCAGGCAGATTGTAAGGCTTCTGATAAAACACCACTCTTGGCAAGCTACACTGGAGAGAAAAAAAAAAAAAGGCAGTTCCTCTGTCCGTAATGTGTATTTTTTTTTAACATTTACAAATTATTTTTGACTTAGCCACGCAGGGAGCCTACTTTCAACCCTCAATTTGAAAATCATGGAGGCTTTATAAAGTCTTCCACCTGCATCTCTTTTTTGCATCACAGTTCTTTATCCTCTAAAGGATGAAAACCCTGCCATATAAAAACTTTGTTAAGCTGTCACTATCAATAGAGTAAAAAAAAATAATGGTCGACAAAGAAGAAACAAATTGCATCTTCGAATAAGTTTCCTTCATGCTCTTGTTAAAAGCTATAACCTCTGATGTTAACTAAATTTAACCCATTCTGACCCTTGCGGTGGCCCTTAACCTTTTCTTTATTCTTCTTCCTGTGGTTGCTGAAGAAAACTGGCCCAGTCATTGGAAAAGCGCTCTCTGTTGCACACAAAGCCCCAGCCTGGCTGCTAGTCTGTCAGGAGGGATAGAATAGACGGGGAGGTCAGCACCTGTGCTGAGAAGCAGGTGACAGGGAACTGCTTGGACCATTCTAGGGCAAGTTGTAATAGTTTCTACCCTTTAAATATCGCACTGTAGTTTCGGGTATTCAAGGCAGCGAAGTTCACATTTTCTTTGTGAATGCAGACTTTAAACAAATTAATCTATTGCTGTTCAACTGACTGTAAAATTAGTAGATTTACTGTTGCAAAAAAAAAAAAAAAAAGAAAAAAAAAAAGAAAAAAAAAAGAAGAGAGCTTTCACTTCCACTTTAATAAGGTCACGGATGTGTCCTAGGCTGCCAACAAAAGCAGCTTTTAAAATCTTTGCAGCTGAACCCAACAACTTGCAAAGGCTGTAGAACAATGTCTTCAATGTACAGTGAAAACTCGTCTCCCTACAGTCAAGATGTAAAACTAGACAGTTAAAAAACTTTCTATACTGTGAACTTTTAACTCTAATTGCATCTCGCCCCAGGGACCCTCAGGCTTGCTCTATGATTAACATTTTAACAAATTCAGTCAGCCTTGCTTTTCAGGGAGCAAAATTGGTTCTTTGCCTGGATTCAGTAATTCAGCCCAAGCAATTTAATAGCAGAGCATGCATCTTCAAAAGATTTGTTTTAATTCCCACAACAGGGACAGATTTCAGAAATCAAACAAAACTTTATCTGCTTCAACTATATTTGTACATTCTGTGCAGGGCATCAGTTAGCAGTGATCATTTACCACTCACTACAACAAAATTTTGGAGTTTGCTTTAATTTTTTGCTGTCTCTTGCTAGAATAAAAATAGAGAAGTTTGTGTAGGAAGCAACTTTCAAAAGCTGTGGATGGAAAAGGAGTAAATGAGCTACTGCAGATCCAGAAATCTGGACCTACTACACACTCAGAATTTCTGTGTCCTTTAAATACATGTTTACTTTGACGTGTTCTCTGCCATATGGCAATGCTCAGCTCAGCACAAGGGAGTTTTTCATCTGAGTTATGTGCTAAAGTCTTTCATAAATACTAACGGGAAAAGGAACACTAAGGAGTGTAAAGGGGAGGCTACGGCCCCTCTCTGAACCAGGGGTCTGCAGAAACACACAGCCACGATTATAACCAGCAGGAAGGTGGAGGGGGGCCATGCCAGCTGCCAGCAGGACTGGGGAGTGGGGAGGAGTAAGAGACTCTCTCCAAGTCTTCTCCAAAGCTTCCCTGCTGAAATGCCCTGTGAAGGAGGGAATTACACAGAAAAAAACAGGAAAACAGAGGTGCACAGGGTAAGCAGCCCTCCAGATGCTCAGTACTTTTGTAAGCACAGTGTGCAGGAGACTAATCACAGATTTAGTAATAAGAGTGAGAAAAACCTGCTGTCCCACCCACTGCAACTGCTCCATGTCCAAGGGTCCCAGGCATTGCATAAACCCAAAAATATCAGTAATGAATTCCTGATGATCTTGTTTGGCACTTGAAATTTTTTTAGCAGATATTCATATGCACAGCTCCAGTTTGGGAAGCAGCAAGATATTCACCATGGACCAAGGAAAGACCAGTCCTCCACCCAGAGCCAGCAGGTAAGAGCTCCTTGCAGGTGTAAGGCACTTTAGCAGCTTGCTTCCTGCTCCCACAAAATGAGTGATGAAGTCTGAATGACAGTAAGCCTTAGTGAAAGTCTGAATGACAGTAAACCTCCAGGTGAAAACACTGTCATCCAGCTAAGGGCATCCTCACTCTCTGCTGGACATTAAAAACTGCTCACTGTACCCATAATAAATAGCTTTGGGGGGGAGATTTTAAGTGGGGACTATGCTGGTGCTGGGTTGATAGCTAAACTAGATGATCTTGAAGGTCTCTTCCAACTTGGATGATTCTGTCATTCTTTGATTTTGAAATTAACCCCAAAACACAGAAGGACAGGAACCAGTTTCCAGCATCCTCAGGGAATACTGAAACCATCCCCCAGAGATCAGTTGTTAATGTGAAAGAAGTTTCTCAGTAGCATCTTGAGCCTCACAATAATTACTAACATTAATAACATCCACACTAGCAAATCCCTGCACTGCTCATGTACGAGGACCAGAAATCTCTCCATCCACCCATCCTTTCCCCTTCTCATATATTGGCATTTAAAATTAGCTGGGGAATGAAATGTCTTCAGTTTGGCACAAGGTCTAGCAGAACAGGCCTTAATATGGCACAAAAAATAACAAAGTGAAAACAACAACTTTGTAAGTAAATGTCAAATAAAAAAAAAAAGAAGAAAAAAAAGGCAGACAAAGATTAAGGAATTAAAAAGCAAATAAATGCTCTGAGTGTATTGTCAGAGGTGGGCAGAAGATGATGTGCATCAGGCAAAGTAGAAGGAAGAATGTTATTATTAACTGCACTTATTATAATAGTGTCTTTCAAATAATTAAGACTGCAGTCTCGCTGTGGCAGGCACATATAAAAACATGGCCCCAGGACAATTACAGTGTAAACAGACATGAGACAAAGAACAAGGAGAAAGAATAATAATAATGAACCCCCAGAAAGATCAAGTTAATTGAGGACAATCAGCATTCATTAGAAGGCTGCACGGTTTCTTGGCACGTATTTAATTAGAAAGGCATGAAGTAAAACAAGCATCAGGTTTAAACTTAACAGAATTAAACAATGGGAAGAGAGAAGGAATGTGAGGTGTATGCACTGAAGTACCTTGCTTCCATGCAGGTAGTTTTTATCACAGTGAAGAGGATTATTAGCTTTATTGCTGCTACTAACACTGCTGAAAATTACCTGTCTTGTGGTGATGCTTCTCAGAGTGGCAATAGTCGCTAACTGCAAAGGGGCTGCTGACACGCTCTCTTCTAATGCATATTGCAGAGCTGATGATGAAAAAAATATCTCTACAGGCCTCAGCTCTGCCAAAATTTCCCTTCATGCTTATTCAAATTCCACATTTGATTTCCAGACCATGAAAGGAATAGTAAAAATCTTTTTTGTTCTGCCTTTTCTTATTGAGGAATATTTCACTCTCCACAACTGGATACTGTAGAATTTCAATGATTTATGTTTCAATAGCATCAAACTGAGATCCAGTTTTCTTAGGCATTCCACTGATGTAAGTGATGGTAATCTCTGCTCCCAAAGAGCTTACATCTCTAAAGGCATAAAGCCTAAATGAAAAAAAAAAAAAAAAAAAAAAAAAAAAAAACCACAAAAGAGCAGATTGGAAAAAAAACAGCTCTATTTGCATATAATAGGAGAAGCAACAGTTGTCATTCAGGGTCTTAACACAACTCACCATCTACTTGGCTAATTCTGTTACTGGCATTTTTCCAAATTCATTACTGCCAGCAAGGACTTTTAATAAGGATAAGGTGATGTGAATGAACTTCATATTGTGAACTGATTTAGGGAAGTTTTCTGAGTTTGCACATGATTACCACGTGACATCTGTGTAGATGGAGAGCATTAAGCAATGACAGACTGTTTTTTACCACAATGACAAAACAAAACCAACAAGCACATGAAATGAAATCATTCTAAGACCACAGTTAAGAAGAGAAAGCTTTCAACCCAAACCCATAGAGGTCAGGTTTTCATTGCATTTCTTCTTCCTGGACAGAAGAGGGGGAGAGGAAAGAAGGGTCACTTAGCTGTGGCCTGAAGCATATAAAATAAAAAGTTCTGATTATTTTTAGGCAGGAAGGACAGCTGCTTTCCATAGCTTCATTTTGTACTAAATTCTAAACACAAGCACATGTTCTGTCTGAGTGTTGCTCCGGCTCCTGCCCGGATGGCTAAACAGCATCCCTCGATAGACACGAACCCCTGGGCTCCGGAGAGAGGTCCTCAGCAAACTCCCGTGCTTTTCAGTGGCTGACTGCCTCAGCTAGCGTGTTCCTTACAGCTGGGGACACGGCGCTTGCACATGAATTTCAGCTTCTCTTTCAAAGGTTTCTATCTCCAAATTGGACGCAGGAGCTCGCAAACCCGAGGCAGAGCCTCTCCTACCAAAGAAGGTAACAAATCCGTGCACCCGAGACGCCTTCGGACTGACTCACGCCGCTGCAGAGCCGCACACGCTGCTGACCCCTGCAGCCTCAGCTGTGCCGTGCGCTGCCCGCACCCCGCACACGCAGCCCCGCGGTGGGGACAGGGACAGGGACAGGGACAGGGACAGGGACAGGGACAGGGGTACGGCTGTGTTACACAGCCCGGTGCAGGGCTGCATCCGCCTCTGGGGTCACCAGCACGGGAAGGACACGGACCTGGAGCGAGTCCAGAGGAGGGACACAAAGATGCTCTGAGGGCTGGAGCACCTCTCCTTTGGAGATAGAACTGGGGCTGCTCCGCCTGGAGAAGGCTGCGGGGAGACCTCACAGCAGCCTTCCAGGGCCTGAAGGGGGCCTGTAAGAAACATGGGAACGGACTTTCTGGCAGGGCCTGTAGTGACAGGACAACGGGTTATGGTTTTAAACTGAAAGAGGGTAGATCTAGACTAGAGGTAAGGAAGAAGTTTTACAGGGAAGGTGGTGAAACATTATCACAGGCTGCCCCGAGGTACAGATGCCTCATACCAGGAAGCATTCAAAGTCAGGATACAGAGGGCTCTGAGATGAGAACGTCCCTGCTCTCCTGCTTATTGCAGAGGGATTAGAGTAGATGAGCTTTAAAAATCCTTTCCAACCCAAACCCAAATTCTATGATTCTATGCCTCTACACACACACAAAGCACTCGGCACCCACACAATGCCCTCTCGCAGCAACAAACTGCCCTGCTGGGATGGCCCCAGGGCACAGCGCCGTGTCCCAGCTGCAGCCCTCACACCCACGGCAGCGTAGCAAAGGCACAGCGGGAACCCTCAGAGCCGCGCAGGGGAGCAGCAGCTCCCAGCAACGGCGCGCACGGAACCGGGCACGGCACGTGTGTCGGCCTGGAAATGCGGGAGCACACGGGGACCGGGCACAGGGACACACGGGCACAGGGACCGGGCACAGGGACACACGGGCCCCGCTCCCACCGCGCGCGCTCACGCGGGCGCGCGCCGGCGGAAGCGCGCTCACGGGCACGCGCGGGGCGGGGGCGAGAGGCGGAGGCGCGCTCGGAGGAAGAGGAAGAGGAGGAGCAGGAGGAAAAGGAAGAGGGAGAGGCGGGGCGTTCCGCAACTTCCCGGCGGCTCGGGCCGGTTCCTCGGCTGCTTCGGCGGGCCGGGGCCAGCGGTTCGGCCTGGCCCGGCTCGGCCCGGCCGGCAGGTAAGGGGGTCACAGGGAGCCGCGGGTCACGCACACGGGCACGCCACAGGCACGAGCAGTGACCTCCACGACACGCAGAGCCGGGAAGGCGGACACGACAGGGCACGGTCACACACCCACGTACAGGCCTTCTTCCCTGTTTACAGGAGGGACACCCGCGGGAAGCAGGCCGCCTCCCACGGGATGCCACCCCCCTCCCGTGACGGCCGCCCGGCATAGGAAGCGGGCTGCTCCCGCGGTTCCCAGTGTGCCCGGAGCTGCCCGCTCCTTAGAGCTCCCACCCAGCGAAGTCAGCCGGCCTTGCCAACACAAGGAGGAGCGAAACGTACAATGCGAAACACACGTGTCTGGCGTGTTAGGCAGAGAAAAAGCCTTCCGTAAAAAAGGGTTGTTTTCTTTCAGACAGCTACGGCTAGATTTATTAGATTAAAATAGTGTCAGAAAATGAAGGAGAATATCAACAACACCATGTGTTTAGCAGAGCGAGGTCAACATTTCCTTAAAACAAGCTGCTGTTCCATTGCTGAGATACTGTTACTTAATTTTATAAATCAGTTGCTCTCAAAGGCAAGCCAGGCTCCTTTGCATGGAAGATTACTTTAATTATATCATTCTATAATGGAGCAGTGATGCCCAAATTGAGGACCAAGTCTGCAGTGCATGATCCAGAGCTGGTTTATGAAACCATTTAAAAAACAAGGACATCGTGGCTTTTGTGTGGTTGTGCACAAAGACACTTGGGTGTTGGCAGTGGGTGTTCAGGCATAGGGCTGTTTTTACGGGGAAGACAAAAAGCTGTTTTTACAGGGATCTGGACTGGGCAGAGGCAGAGCCCAGGGCAGGAAGGGAAGGTAGCTCTGACAGCTGGTTTTTGGCTGCTGTGGAAATCATCTTCCTTCTCTTCTGTGCCATGTGGCTAGCTTGAGTTCTGGATCCAGCTGTAGCACACAGTTTTTATGAGACTGCCCTGTTCATGAACTCATCTGGTTCCTTCTTCAAGCAGTTTGCATGTACATTGTCCCTACTGCTGAGGTATGCTATCCATCCCAGGCTCCACCCTGTCCCCTTTTCAGACTAAGTTTATTCACAGGCAAGTCATTTTACTTGTTCCTGTGCCAACACTGCTTAGAATTATAAATAGCTTTTTATCCTTGCTGATGGTTTACACCTTTTCCAGATGTATGTATGCACATGGCTGCATGTTTACACCATGTCATATATGTGTGTATATAAATGTGTATGCATGTATGTATTTATAGAGCAGAGTCACATTCTCTCCTGCGCAAAAGGGGTCTCACTCTTACCAACTCCTCTGGTGTGATACGTTTGGTTTCCTGCATCATCCTTGGCTTTTCCTGTAATTGCTTCCTTTCAAACATAAAATAGGAAAACTGCAGAGAATACTCACAGATTGCTCTTTATTTCCGAAGTTTTTTGCAGCTGTTAGAAAACGGACGATTTCTGAAGATTTGAACAAAATGCAAATAATGGGCAGCTGCAGCAAAATTGCCAGGGGGATTTAATAAACCGGGGAAGAATGGAAAAAAAAATCCGACAGAAAAAATGTCTCAAAGATGAGTTTCAGTGGTCTTCAAGCATGGGTATATTTGGAAGCATGCTTGAAAGTTTATAGCTTTGTGAGTACAATGTGAGGATAGATGCCTGTAACTATTTAGATTAAAAATTGAAAGTGAGGAGAAAGGAACTAGAAGTGTTAGATTCTTTAAAGAAGTTCAGGCTCAGATTTGAAGATACTGAAGGTAACATCAACTCATACATTTTGCTCATTTGTCATACTTTCTCTCTGGATTAAATCCCTTTGTTACTGTAAAATTACTGTTGATTGATGTTTCTGTATAGTTGTACCATGTATCACTTTAAAAAAGTAGTTGCAAACACGAGGGTTTACTGAACTCTGAGGTCAAGTCTTTCTAATATAACTAGAAGAATCTGACTGATGGGGTAACATGTGTTTTCTTCTTTCTCAGAATGACTGCCTTGTGCACAATGAAATATTTATGTCAAGCGACCAGAAATGAGAGCAGATATGCAAAAAAGTTCTTTGGTACTTTTCTGACACAGACAGCACAAAAGTGGCTCTTTTCTCCATTCTGGATGGTAGTACCTGACCCTAGGAAGTCAGCTGTGTTTGGGCTTACTCAACCATTTTGTACAGATGAAAAATCTCACGCACAACGAAAAAGTAAAGCAGCATTTGGAAGTGTTGGGCGAAGAATTCCCTATCGTATTTTGCACGTAATCAGCCAGGATGGGGAGAGCTTAGGAAACATGCACCGAGCAGAGGCACTCAGACTTATGGATCAAAATGGCCTGAAACTGGTTCTGCTTCATGAGAACGTAGAACCTCCAGTTTACAGACTAATGACTGGGCAGCAGATTCATGAAGAACAGCTTAAACGTGCAGAGAAGAAAAAAGCAAGTCCAAAGCCAGGTATGTGCACTGTAAACACTACAACACTGAGGACTTTGAAAAATGCTGCATTAAAAGTGGTTTCAACAGATTAAATCCTCTTACTTGTATTTGTATAAATCCAAAGCAATGTCACTGCAGTCCACACTATTAAGGATTTGTAGTGGTGAAAATAAAATTTTCCACAGAGGAGCCTTCTATTGCCCTTTCAGGATTTGCTATTTTGGCATCTGCTGACTTGTTAAAAAATACCTTTATTTGAGTGAATATAACTAGGCTGTGGTCCCATGAGACTCACTGAATTTCTGTTCTTTTACTAAGGCAGTTTTTCAAACTAAGGACCACATTCACCAATATAATTATATAGTTTGTCACCAGTAGTCATGAAACACTCTCTTCCTCATTTGCTGCTAGGAAGACAAAGTCTGGAGCACTTTCTTGTACAGAGTAAGAGAATTTTTTCGGTATTTAACACTTCACTTTGGGTTTTTTTTTTTCCTTAAGACCGCCTGCTTCAGCAGTTTATCAAACCGAGTTTGGCAAAGAGGTTTTAGAAAAGGCATGTGACCTTGTATCCTCTCATATCCTCAGGCTAACAAAGATAGCTGTGCTTTTGGGTACAGTTCTGATTTTAGAGGAGTACATTATTGTGGTAGTGAGTTGCTCTGTTTAAGAAACCACAAAATTATTCAGATGGTAACTACTTTAGAGAATCTTGAAGGAGGAAAAGACTGTAGATTGTTCGAATGTATTACAAGGCATCGTCGTACTTCCAGTTGAGTATTGCACTTCACCACCCAATAAAATGGGCTTGAAATGAAGAGCTATCTAACATCAGAGCTTTTACCTTCAGCTGTCCTACGTGCAGAACACAGGAATTTGCACACTAAGTCTTTAATTCCAGATCCAATGCTTACCTGCTTGTTAGACCTACATTGTGGATCATATGAACAAGACTGTAATTAAAAATACCTTAAGCCTTCTGACCCTGAAGAGATTTCCCCTGTGTGCCTCAAACATGCACTCAGTCTCCCATTTGCAGCAGTGAGTGTGAGAGTATCAAGGCACCACCCTCTCAGGTGAGAGTGGTGCATGCTGAGACAATGAGATCGCTGCTCTGAGAAAGCAGCATGGGAGGAGGGAGTCAAGCAGACAAAGCACCATAAGCTGATAAAAGAGAGCAACTAGTACAGGTTTGTCAAATGTTAAGCCAACAGAGTTTCAGTTCTGTTTTAAACAGGGGTGGTTCAGAAGGAGTTATCCTTTTCTTCAGCTATTGCCAAGAACGACTTAGAGACCAAGACTAAACAGATAGCACAGTGGATTGAAAAGAGACACCATGTTAAAGTTACCATCCGGCAAGCAAAAGGTAGCAGTACAGACATGGTAAGTGCACTCCTGAAAGTTGGACCAGTCAACATCATTAAATAGCTGCAGCTGTATTGACCTTCCTTATTGGGTACTGCCACAATTTTTACTATCTCAGTGGAGATCTAGGTCCCATGCAAGTAGTGGTTGCCTGCCTTAAGCTGCTCCTGTTCAAACACTGGTGAAGAAAAGTAGTCCCAGAGAGACAGTTCAAATTCCATGCTTCCTTAAGAATCCAGCTGCAGTACTGGCTTGGACAGTAGAGTCTAAGCAGCTCCTACTCCTGTGCAGCACTACCCTATTAATGGGGCCAGTGAAATTTTCCTGATCTATGACTTTAGCTAGCTCACCCACTCTGAAGACTTCAACAGTGTGGTTTTAAAAAAAAAAAAAAAAAAGTAGTCTGTATTTTAGCTGGATTATTTACCAACAGTTCTTCTGGAGCTGCATTTATACAACTTTGGCTAAGGTTAGTTGTCCATTCCTACATGAAAAACTATTGGAATGGTGTTCCAAGACTAGCAAAGTGAACATCGCTAAAAATGTTAAGCAGCTGATGGCAACTTCCCAGTATAACTGCAGGGCCTTGAGACTTCACTGTCATTCACAAAAATGGATTTTTAATAAGTACTCTGTGTAATTTTTTCTCCTCATAATGTCTGTAGTGAATTAGGTGTTCTTGACAATTGTCTCAACTAAATTGCTGGGGAAAATTGTGATAGCATTTCATCCAAAAAGAACAAAACTTTTTATAGGAAGTTAAATTCACAGGGAAAGAGTAACAGGAAGAACTCATGATGGGAGGGAACAGAATATTTAGTGACATAGTCGTGATTTACATTGTCCTTATATTTAAAGGCTTAATAATGAGGCAAGGAATTCAGTGTGTTACATGAATGCACTGTTACTCAGTTCAATATTACCAGGTCTTTCTAACCTAGAATACTACCCCTTAAGAAAAAAGCCTCATATAGTAACATATCTGAATCTAGAGGAAGAGGAGGGTGCAGAGGAGTCAGATGCAGGCCACTCTAATGGACATCCTTAAAGAGCAAAACACTGAGTCAGCAGTACAGCCTAAATGTTAGGAAATGTCTGAATCCCCCTCTAGTGACTTGCCTAAACCTGCTTATGAGTAAAGAACAGTTTGGAAGGGACAAGCTGAAGTGCTCAAACTACGACTTGGAACTAGCTTGTTTCAGCTAATAGCTAAACTTAACAGGTCATGTTATTATAGAGCAGCTTGAAGTATTTTTCTACCTGTATTTGGGCATTCATTTAGTTCCATTTTTCTCCTCCTTTTTAGTTCATGCTTTTTGATCAAATTTTGGAGACTGTGTCTGAGAAAGCAACTTATCTTTCCAAGCCAAAAGTTGCTAGAGAAGGAGTGAGTACCTGTGTTTTCAGGCATATGTCTAACAAAGAGTTGAAAGAACACCAGAAGATGGAAATCAAGAAAAACAATACAGTAAAGAAAGATGAAAACGAAGATCTGAAGTCAAATGAGTTGCATCAATGACTTTCTGAAGTGGTGTAAACAATATATATTTATTTTAAAAATAAAATTTAAGAAAAATTAACTTATCTAAAGTTACTGTTGAGTTCTGCGTTGGTCATTCCATGAAGAACACTGTCTTGGTTAATCTTTGCTACAGAGTCTGAATTTCAACAGCTGATATTCCATTTTCCATGAGCTTATCTGCTGTCTTGCTTTCCATCACCTCATCCTTTCTTGGCTGCATTTTAGGAGGAATGTAGCCACTGAGACGAGAGGCTAAGCTCCTTTTGGGACGAGAACGCTTTGCCTGGCAAAAATAGATCCAGAATTAGTAAACTTAACATATCTGTGGAGCAAAGAGTTCTGTTGTGGTGGGGAAAAAAGAAATAAATGTAGAGGACAGGACTGCATTAGCTAAAGGAGCTTCATAAATTAAGAATCTCACAAATTACCTAGATACTTGACTTGTTTTCCTGGTTGAAGTCACATTCTAAAACAGGTAAAGTTTACTCTACTCTCCTCTGCAGTGACAGGGTAGGGGTGAGAAGACTTCCAAGTGTGTTACTTACTTTCAAGTTCAGCTTTCTCTTTTCAGGATCATGTACAACTGCATGTCTTGCTAGGCTCTGCTACAGTTACAAAGAGCAGGGGGGGAAGAAAAAGGAGTTAAGTTTATAATTTCAGATAATGGGATTCAGATCATAACAGTTAAAAAAACACATACCTTCATTGCAAACACTTTTCCACAGCCTGGATAATCACAAGAGAATGGTTTTTTCTCCTCATGAAAAGAGAGGATATGGCTTTGAAGGTTAAATAAAGTTGTGTAAGTTCTTCCACATCCTTCCCTGGGGCAGCGGCAGACTTCCCTCTCCACAGCATGTATCTTTTGATGCTGCTTGAGGTAATCCTTCCGTTTAAAAGTTTTGTTACATTCACTGCAGACTATTGGCTCTTAAGTGGGAGAAAGAAAGGCAGAGTATAAATAAACAATTTCTTACAGAAGCTCAGAATCAAACCCTAGTGGTCTATTAGAACAATGCTAACATCAACACGAAATACAAGGAACTTAAAAGACTTCAGGAGGATAATGCAGTATGAATTATCCAGATCTGAAATCCTACATAAAACAATTTTTTGTTAACTGAATCACAAAGTTAGTATACTGAGCAGCATTTTCATCAAAGGTCTAGCTGGAGTGACAGCCACTTTACCAATAAAGTTAGTAGACAAGTTTGGGACACGCTGACAAGTTGATGAAATGAGTACAGCAAGGCCTCCATATCAGCAACTGGTTTCCTATTTGTATCCTAAGTTTACTAAACCATTTGGAATTTACCTGCATGACTGACTTTATTATGTTTCAGAAGCTCTGTCCACGTTTTTCCGATATACGAGCAGTTTTCCTTCTTGCACGCATAGCCTGTTGGATGGGGCAGATGTTTACAATCACAGAGGGTCTGGCTAACAGTCCAGTTTTATAAGGGGCAACTCCACTTCCAGCATTTGGAAATTAAAAGCCAGTTATTCCTTGTCTCTTCCCATATTGCACAGTAATGGGATAAGAGACAATAAACAATGAACACAAATTAGAACAAGAGAAAATCCTAACAGTTTTAAGTAAGAAACCTTGTATCATTGACACCAGTTGTCCAGAGAGGCTGTGGAAGCCCTAGCCCTGGAACCATTCAACACCACTGGATGTAGTCCTCAACACCCTGGTCTAACTGGCCCCACTTTGAGCAGGGAGCTGGACCAGGTGACCTCCAGAGATCCTTTCTGACCTAAATGATTTTGTGAAACTCTCTCTCCTTGCTTCAGTAAAGCTAATTCCTCCCAGCCATATGCCTTCTCTCAAATAGATGAAAATAATTAGTAATATATCTTACTTCTATATAAATATTTGTCTTGCATATTAAAAAGAAATACTGACCATACAGTAGTATTCCAGAGTCTAAAGAGATTCTACCATTCTATCAAGCAGGCAGGAACCACAGAAAGTCAACGCTATTTAAATCCCAGGACCAGAATCCTCAAAAACCTATGAACCAGTCCTTGTCTTAAAAATAAGGAATCACAGTACAAATCACAGCCTTCTGGGTACTCTTCCTAGTCTGTTGGGTTTAATTGGTTTGTTTTTTTCCTATCACTGGAAAGCTGGTTATCATACACAGCCACATTATGATGATTTCACTTAAAAGCCTCTCACATACGTTAACAACTAAAAATACACACGGTTCTGCCAAGGCTCCATAGGAAATCTGTGGCAGAACTGGCAACTGAATCTAAGCTCTGGACATCTAGGCTAATGCCTTTACTACCAGCCCATCTCCAAAAGATGAATTATTTGCAAGGAAGCACCTCAGAAGAAATAACTGAAGTAATCCTGAGCTCTGCTCAGACTGCCACAAACACACCATAACTGAACACTGCAATGCCCCACAGTTATTTCCCACTTTACTATTCAAAATGGGTGTTCTTGTCTTGTCCAGATCACTAGGCCCAGAACACTTCCACATTCTGTGCATCCTCTGCACTGGAAGCAGTCCTTTTTCCTTTGCTGAAACATAACTTAAGAAAAAACATCCACTTTTACCTTCATGTATCTTCTCATGTCGCTTTAGTCTACTTGGAGTAGAGAAACACTTTCCACATCCTTCTTTATTACATCTAGGTACAAAATAGCAGTAGTTTTGTTTCTTTCACCGTATCTACATATTTTTTGTTTAGTCAAGAACTATTAAAATTAACAAAATAATCAAAGTTTCCCTTCGCCTACAGATCTGTGTGTGTCCCCCCACCTTATAAAAGTAAATTCCATAATAGTTTTTTAATAGACTTGGGTGACTTTGAGAGTTAGAACTATAGTATGATTTCCAAATATACAGCAAGTTGAGCTTTAGCTGAAGAGTCGTGCCTTGTATCATCTCTACACAGCAGGCTCTTCAAACACAGAAGAACAAAAAAGTGGAAGGTTTAGGTGGCTTGTGCAGAACCAGCAGAGCACTGACATTTTTGTCTGTCATCCAACCATTGTAGTTCATTTCACTGAAGTGGAATGAACACTCATGTTAAGTGTGACCCACCTGTAAGAAATACAAGACTGAACTTTGCTTTTAGCAGATCTATAGTCATGTGTTACCCAAATGAAGCTGCAATGCATAGTTTCCAAGATTAGTGTCTAAGTCTCTCCCCTTTTTCTAGGTACTACGCACTACTCAGTGTCAGCCAAGTCACTGCTTCTTACTGGGAAATAAAGGTAGCTGCATTTTTCATTACTGTGCAAGCTCTTATGCCTGTATTTCAAACTATGAACTAAAAATTGGGGGGGGGGAATGTTGTGTTACTTTTTTATAAAACTGCTGGAATGCTGAAGTTACAGAGCACAAGAATATTGCTCAAAACATATCACTGAGAAAAGGACTAATACAAGAAATATTTTTGCAGCCCTGACTACAAACTAATTTCTTTTTTTTTACAGCCACATCAATGAAAAGACTGAGAAAATGCACCTATTTTCATCTACAGTGTTTAACTGTTAAGTTCAGTATTAAAATTATCCACATACTTGAAGGGAGGTTCATTGGTGTGGTGACACTGATGAACTTTAAGTTGTTGATGCTTCTTGAAAGACTTGTTACAGCCTTCAAAGTCACACTATTAAGGAAATTAAGTTATCATTAGAGGCCAAATAATAACAGTTCAGTTCACATGTTTGCTGAAATCCCAGTCATGGTATTTGAACTTATACAAGTATCACATAATAACAAGTTGAAGTATTTAACCAGATACACAAGAAGGAGCTTGTTTAGCCTCCACTGTACAGTGCAAAGGTAATTACTCACCACATATTGCTTTTGCTGATTCTGATGCTTACGCTCAACGTGCTTCTTCATGTTTGATTTTGTTCCAAATTTCTCATTGCACCCATCAGTTGTGCACCTGCAAATGAACTGCATTTTTTATTACTGCTGTCACACAGTGACTTGTTCCCTAGGCAGATACATAAATCATTGTACAAGAACAATACACAGAAGAATTACTGAAACTCACAACTCAAATACAGACGTTTGCTTTGAAGACACTAAAAGCCAGAGACTAAGTTAGCTTTTTAATAATGTATTCTTGGGGGAGATCTGCCCATTCCTTTACGCATTTGTTACAGATGACTGCCAGAATAGGGGTTTGATCCCACCCTGCGTGCACATTGTTATGACAGTGCCCATGACACCAAAGGCATGCATGCCCTCTACCAGCGCCCTAACTTCCTTTCCTTACGAAAAACCGCACTTCAGCTTAAGAAGTAAAATCTTGAGCCTTACTCGAACGGCTTTTCCCCGGTGTGCGTGAGGAGGTGTCGGGCGCGGTGGAAGTCCCTCGTGAACCCTTTGCCGCAGCCTTCATAATCGCAAACATACGGCCTCTGAAAGAGAGGAGCTGTTCCAGGGGCGAGCCCACCCCCTCGGGGGCTCGGCCGCGCCGGGGAGGCCGCCGTCAGCGGGATGCCGCGGCCGCACCCGGCCCGGCCACAACGCGCGGCCCCGGATGTTGCGGCACCCCGAGGAGGTGAAGCCGCCCGCCCGATCCCCCGCGGGGCCCCAGCGCGGCGCCCACGCCTCGGTCATACAGACCCCTCCCTCCCAGCCGCCGCGGCTCACCTCGCCCGTGTGCCGGCAGAGGTGGGCGGACAGCCGCCAGGCCTTGTTGAAGGTGGCGTCGCAGCCGGGGAAGGAGCAGATGTACGGGCGGACGGGGAGCACGCTCCCACCGCTCCCGCTCCCGCCGTCCCCCCGCTCGCCGGCCATGCCGGAGGGCACGTGACCGGGCGGGCGGGGCGGTGGCGGCGCGTGCTCGGTGAGGCGGGCGCGCGCGGGGCCGGGCCCGGGCCCGGGCCCTGAGGGGCTCTGGGGGAGGTGCCCGAGCGGCACGGGCAGAGCCCTTCGTGTCGCTGCGTGCCGGGAGCCCCTCACAGAATTACAGAACGTCCTGAGTTGGAAGGGAGTCACAAGCGTCATCGAGTCCAGCTCCTGGCCCTGCACAGCACCATCCCCAAGAGTCACACCATGAGCCTGAGAGCGGTGTCCAAATGCTTCTTGAGCTCTGTCAGGCTGGTGCTGTGACCACTTCCTGAGGAGCCTGTGCCAGTGCCCAACCACCCTCTGAGTGAAGAACCGTTTCCTAATGTCCAACATAAACCTCCTCTAACACAACTTTAGGTCATTCCCTCTGGTCCTGTCACTGGCACCACAGAGAAGGGATCAGTGTCTGCCCTTCTCCTCCCCTCACGAGGAAGCTGTAACTGCAATGAGCTCTCCCCGCAGTCTCCTCCGGGCTGAACACACAGATGGCTGAAGAGCAGCTCCTCACAAGGCTTCCCCTCCACACCCTGCACCATCCTTGTTGCCGTCCTTTGGATACTCTCTAATAGTTTAATGTCTTTCTTATACTCTGGCACCCAGAACTGCCCCCAGTGCTCGAGGTGAAGCCTCCCCAGAGCAGAGCAGGACAATCCCCTCCCTTGCCCGGCTGGCCATCCTGTGCCTGATGCCCACCCCCTCTCAGGACACGGATGGCCGTCCTGGCTGCGAGGGCACTGCTGACTCTTGTTCAACTTGCCGTTGACCAGGACCCCCGATCCTGTTCCATGGCACTGCTTTCCAGCGTCTCATTCCCCAGACTGTATGAACACCCAGGGTTGCCCTGTCCCAGGTGTAGAATCCAGCACATGGCAGAGGAGATCCGGTCATGCAGAGATTAACATGTCTAATTCTGTGTTCCTTGCCACACATAACAACCCTCCTGCGGTTTTAGGGACATAGGGGCTCTGCTGCTTCCCTGAGAAGCATTTCATGGCTTTTGCAAAAAGCAAAAGTCTTGGAGCAAAGGCTCTCTGAGCAGGTTTGGTTTGGTTCCCTGCCTTGCCTGAGGTTGAGTCTGCATAATGCTGCTGAGCCTCTGGTCCAGACCAGGGGAATCTCATGGGCTCTGACATCAGCCTCTGCTGGATGCTGCTTACCACCTGCCCCAAAATTCAAGTGTTTTCAGGTGGGTTGTTTGGGATCCTATGGCAGATGGCCTGTCACTCTGGCCTGTGGTCCTGCTGTGTCCCCAGGCCACCTGAGGGCACAGCTAGAGGAAGAGGATATGAGGCTAAGTTGAGCTGAGTGTCTGTGATATCTTGCCTAGCACATTCCTGGTACAGACTTGGAGCTGAGGGATCTGGGGTTGTTTCATCTGGGTAAAAAGAGGCTCAAGGGGGCACATTACAGCTCTCTACAGCTGCCTGAAAGGAGTCTGTAGCCAGGTACAGGTAGGCCTCTCTCTTCTCCTAGGTAACAAGTGACAGGACAAGAGAAAATGGCCTCAAGTTGTGCCATGGGAGATTAGATTGCATATTAGAAAAAAAATTTTCAGGAAGGGGTTGTCAGGCATTGGAACAGGTTGCCCAGGGAGATAGATGGTTGAGTCACCATCCCTGAAGGTATTTAAAAGATGTGTAGATGTGGTACTTGGGGACATGATTTAAAGGTAGACTTGGCAGTGCCAGATTACTGGTTGGACTCAATGATCTTAAAGGTCTTTTACAACCTAAATGATTCTATGAACACATCATTTGCTCTGTTTTGCTCTATTTGAGTTTTCACAAGAGCTTTATTTTGGGTGACATCCTCCATCTGCTGCAATTCTCCCCTCAGAGTGAGTGTGAGGAACGGGGTAAGAAAGCTGGAACATGATTGTGACAAGGGAACCATCCTGTGGAGAAAAAATTCCCAATCCTTCTTCCTTGTTTGTGTCCTCAGAGCTGTACAGCCTGAGCAGATGGCAGTGCTTGGAGCAGGGTGGGGAACTGGGAGAGGAAAGACAATCTAGTGTATGGGGACTGGAGGAGGGAAGGGATGCGTGGAGTCAGGTGGCAGGAGTGCCAAAGGATGGGAAACCTAATGGCTGTGCACAGCACATTGTAGGAGGGAAGATTTTGGGCAGATCGAGAAGTTCATGCTGGCCCAGAGCAGATCCCCATGGCCCCGGGGGATGTCTCTTATCTCACTCATCTGTAGCAGGATTAAGGGGAGGGCTGAATCAGTCAAACCATCAAGAAGCAATAACAAGAAATCAGCTTATTTTCAGCGGGCAAGTCAGTCTGAAAAGATCTCAGCTTCTAACAAATACTAACCAAAATACATAAAAGAAAATGTTGCTGTGGTTTTGGTTTTTTGGGGTTTTTTTGGTCTGGGAATTGCAATAAAAAACAAACCGGAAAGTTAAAAAAGAACTTACAATGTTCCTTTTTTGAGAACATTTTTTTTTCCTTTCCTGTGAAAACGTGATATTGCTTCAGGCCACTCTAAAACAAGTGAGGAAATAGCATGCAAGGCAGAAAACTATGGAAATGTTGCTATTGGCTATACAAAGAACAAACGTTCTTCACATTGGATTTTGTGCTATGCAATGCCAGTTTGAGATTTCAGCAGAGTCCTCTGGGAATTTTAATCCGGTTTTGGAAATACATATGTAATGGGTGACTCAAGGCTAGAGGGCTTCTCATTGTGTTGTATTTTTGATGTCTTCTGACTTGACTATGAGAGGGAGGATTTTGAAGAGTTCTCTAGTAGAGCTAGAGCTAGAAAGAGTGTGGGTTGCCTTTCAGATTTGTTGTTATAATTTTCCACTGTAGGAGGTGAAAGGTAAACCTGCTAAGAGGTAAACATATGCAATGGAGAAAAATTAAATCTGAAGATAAACTTTTCCAGAGCAAGGTCCACGCTGCAGCTGATAAATGTTAATAATCTGTAAACTGAAAGGGAGCAAAAACTCAGAAAAATGAGGCAGTTCATTTCCTCAAGAAAAAAAAAACAACACAGAACTACTTCATACACACGTAAAACACCCACATGGTAGTAAATCCCTCAGACTCTGATTGAAACTATTTCTTTAAGCTATGAGGATCTACTCAGAATTAAGTATCAATCAGGGAAAGACTCCACATAGTGCTGTGAATACTCATATCCCTCTGAAGAACTGCTGAGTGAATGGGCCACATATCATTTGCTAACAAAGGCTGTTTCATTTCCCCATCCCACCATTCTGCTATAAGTAGTGGTATTTACCTCATCTCCAAGTAAATTGCTTCTCTTTGTGCAGCACAGTTGAAGTCAAAAGATCTTACGTTTATGAACATTACACAGACGTTATTTGAATTTATATTAAAATGAAGATAAATATGTTTAAATGTGCATTCAAAGTAGCTCTGTGATTGCAGAAATTATTCCCCTGCATGAGAAACTTTGGAAACTGAAAGATTACTTTTTTCTCTAGGCTTACTGCAAGCTGAATATTGTTTGCTTGAGGCACCATATCTGGAGGTCTCTTGGCATGGTCCAGTGGCGGTGGGATGCAGAGAGACTGTGATTTAAGAATGACACTAACTACTGTTTATGTGTTCTGAGCTGGTCCCAACAAGTTTTGTGACCCTGACTGCATTGGTGGTTCACAATCCTGCATAAAGGTCAGACATATGTCTAAAAAATAAAAAGCCTTTCTACTTCCCAGAGTAAAAGGAAAAAATTGTGAAGAAGTTGGCAAGAATTGTCAGGAAACTTACTGCAGTTTTTGGAGAAGTCCCTCAGTTATGCATGGTGAACTGTCACCTGTAAGGTAGGACAGAAGTAAAATGTAGCAAAGAAAAAATTTTAGCTTTTTTTATAGTGGTGAATCTACCAATGTGGATGAAAAAAGCAGGGGTTGGAAGAAGGGTCCTGGTGGGTGGTTGCAATAAGAAGGATCAACCCAGACACACTGGAAATACTTCCTCTGTCTACTGTATTACTGCTCTAATCTTTTCTGCCAGTTTCCCCTGCTCCAGTCTATTTGCAAGGTTGTATATGGACCCCAAATCTCTTTTCCTCAACAACAATCACTTTATTCTTTCCTTCATCAAGTGTGGGCTCGGTCTTCCTTTTTTGCTAAATCACAAGCCTGCCACACAGTTAAGGGAGCATAGAATGAAGTACATGTGAATTATGCAACCTGGATGCCAGAGGTGAACTGCAGTCAGGATAATGTTTTCTTCATCACTCTGTTTACTGAATTATAGCTGGCTTGTAATGGTGCCAGTGTCCTCAGGAGCCCTTTCTAGGGATTTCAGGGAACCACAAAAGCATGTTAGGATGAGGATGGAGTTAATCAGTTGGGCTTTCCTGCTGCTATATTCAGCCCAGCAAGCCGCCTCTGACAGATGTTTCTGCTTTTAGGCCACAAGGAATGTTATTGACTGGCTTTCCCTGTGTTCAAGAAGCCTGTAAAGCTATCAAAGGCTTGTTTTCCATAAGAGCATTTTCTTGTCAGGTGATGTTTTTCTATCTCAGACACAGTGGATTTTAATGAATTTCTCAATAGACTGATTCCCTGAAGAGAAGAAACGGAAGAAATCTGCATTAGTTGATTTTTCCCCCGTCTCTGGGAAGCATGGAATGTAAGTGATGGTGAAGTTGCACAGCAGAGCTGTGGGGAGCAACACACAGAGCCCTCTGCTGCCCATCAACCCTCCTGTCAACTATCCTAACCCATTTAGTTTTAATAAAATTTTCTGTATGTCCTACGAAGCAAATTAGAACCAAGTCCCAGATGTTCCTTACACAGTTTGAGGCCAGTCAGTTCATATTGCTACCTGGGTCCTGAATCTCTACCAGTCTCCTATGACTTGCATGAAATGAAGAGAAAAACCTGACTCTGTAATCTGGTTCCCCATGAGCTCTGTGTGGGATGGGGGAAAGGAGGACTTTTGCACAACCCCTCCATGGGCTGTGAGATAATGGAGACTCCCTCTTCTGGAAAACACCTCTTTTCTCACCCCATTTCTGCATTCACCCTGGAGGATTTGCTTACCCATACATTCAGCTCACCCAGCCATTGGACAGGATAAGACAAGATCAGGTTAAAACAAAATGTCCCCAGTTCTCCTTTTCACCATGGTAGTCCCCTGAAGTGAGTAGAGATACTCCTCAGTTCCCCAGCTCAGCTCTGGGAAGGAATTGCCTGCTGGAAGGACCTTGTGTCAAGCAGTAGGACGGAAGGCAATTGACAGAAACAGACGGACAGGAAGTTCAGATGAACATGAGGAAGAACTTCTTTACTGTGCAGTGATTCCACACCAGAACAGAACGCCCAGAGAGGGTGTGGAGTCTCCTTCAGTGAAGATATTCAAGAAGGGTCTGGATGCAATCCTGTGCTGTGTGCTCTGGGATGGCCCTACTTGAGCAGGGAGTTTGGTCCAGATGACCCCCTGTGGTCCCTTCCAGCCTGACCCATTCAGTGATTCTGTGATTGATGGGGTTATACTCACAGCACAGGCAGTTTTCAGAAGGGACATGACACCCAGCATTATGTCTGCTCTCAAATGGTGCCTTTCCTAATAAGCCACAACTATTTGTGCTTGCAGCGCTGGCCTCAAGGCATCACATGATGTGGGTCAATAAGGGCTGCAGTTATCCATCTGACCAAAACTGCAGGTGCAAAATTATGCCTGCAGCTATCTGAGGCCATAAAAGCAAGGCATCCTCTGAAGCTGCCACTCAGTAGCTCAGTGAGCCCTTCCTCTCCCAACCATGCCCCATGGGATGCTTCTCTGGTACATGGTCTGTTCACTCGGACGAAGGAGAAACACAATCTTACCCTTCCTTTCCTGGCAGTAGTGTCTAGGAGGGTTGGTTTTTTAGTGGACCATGACTATTGTTACAATTGCTGCTTCATCAGACAGAATTATTAGTCTGTCAGTAATGTGTTAGACAGCAAAACTAGTCTCAAATGCCTGCTAATTATCTAAATAAGCAAATTTGCTTCCCTTCCCACCGTGGTCACTCGTGTCTTGTGTCATTTGTGCAGCTGAAGCTGTGATCCTTCAAATGCCCCTGCAAATAGTTGTTATTACAAGGGTTGTGTCCTCAAAGCACAGAGGCTCCTGATATGAGGGGAAGATGCTGGACTAGTTCCTCAGGGCCTGATCCAAATCCTTTTGAAATCAGTAGAAAAATGCTCCCAGTCTTTCATGGCTTTGGATTATATCATCAGATAGTAACATTTTCCAGGCAAGAATTTTGCTTCAATCATCACTTGAATACATTTGAGAGATGTGGCAGTTGATAAAATACTCAGCCTTGAGCCAATACAGCCAGTGAAAGCCCTGAATATATTGGTGGTTTTTGCAACATAATAGTATTTTTCCTGGGGAAAGCAACAATCTGATCTGCTTGTTTGGCCAGAGTCACACCTGCAGTAGCTTTTCAGTTGCTTAGAGACATCCAAAACATGAAAATGTGTCTATCAGTGTAAGGGTTTGGGGCAGCAGATGTCCACAGGGCTTTAGTGCATGTCCTCTGCCTACTGCGCAGAGTTCAGTGTGCCGTCATTTAAATGCCAACACTCTGCTCCAACAGGCAGAGCTGCCTGCCTGCTCTGCCTCACAGAAGCCAAAATCCCAGAAGAGTGCCATACCACTATCATGGGTCAAAAAATGGTATGACTTCCCTGCAATGCTCTATCCCCCGCTGCCTCCATTGCTCCAGACCTTCCTTCAGGCTGCTGTGTGTGGGCTGTGGCAGTGAGCTCCCTGTCCCTGGATCTTCAGAAGGTAAATTTGTGCCTTGAAGCCACAGTCCCCAAGAAGATACAGCCCAGAAGCAAGTGCCAGGGGCTGAGTGTGGGACAGGATGGCAGTTGCTGACATGAGGGCAGTGACACTTGGGCAGGGGCCAGATGACCCCAGGGGTGGCTGGTGATGCACAAGGAACCTGAAAGGCCTCATCCCAGGAGTCATCTGAGGAGTGTACTGGGAGGCAGCTCCTCTTTGTCTCCCACCTAATGAAGGATTGAAGAAGAGAAGTTCCTGTCCCTCCACCAGCCTGCACCTGAGTTAAATGCCCAGTAGCTTCTCAAATGCCTCCCTTTTTTGTTTAAATCTGCACAGCATAGCTGCTGGAGGAGTCTGAGATGAGGCAATCACAGAACTTCTCCACAAGGGTACCATTTCATACAAATCTCAAAGCATGAGTTTTCTTGCAACAGTATTCGTTTTACTCAGGGAGGTTACCAAGGACATAATGAAAACCATCATCAAAGCCCAGGTGAATTTTTCCACCTCCCAGAGATTTCCCTTCACAGATGTGGCTTATGATCCTGCAAGCACACAGCTAGCTGTAAGGCTGCAGATCTGGGGCTGTAAAAGAAAACCCTGTGCGTTTAGTGAAAGGAGATAGGGCCATCTAGTGACAAGAGAAACTTGCGTTCTTCATTCCGTTCATTCCATTCTTCATTCCATTCTTCCTATCACAAGCCCATGAAAACCTGTTCTGGCCACTAGGACTGGCACGGGCAGCCCCTCGCTCAGGACGTGCATGCTGAACCTCATGAAGTTCACATCGCTGGAGCTTTGCATGGTCCTCAGCAAAGCACAAAAGCAAAGCTTTTGTGAGCAGAGATGGCAAGCAGAAAGGCTGCTTGGATCTCTGACAAAGTTTGGGTTTGGGAAGAGCCCGTGGTGCCTTACGGGCAGTGCAGGAGACCAGGCGCAGGCAGAGCTTGACAGGATGGACAGTGGGAAATAGGGCTCTTGTGTTTGTTGGGAAATGGTTTCCCCAAGATTTTTTTTTTTAACTGCTGTAGGCAAGCAAGAAAAAATTCAGGACAGGAAAGATGTTTCTTAGGGAAAAAAAGAAAAGAACAAAAAGCATTTTGTTTCAAAATATACATTAATTTTATTTCTTAAAAATAATTAAGAGGTTCTAGAAATTGTGGAAATTGTGTCCTCTTTAAGTAAGTACTTGTGCATGGCATTCCCTCTGACCTAAACAAGTCTTCCATAATATCATTAGCATACTGAAAAAATTTTATTTCTTATCTAAGGAAGCATTTTCTTTTCTTCTTTCCTTTACTTCTCTCTTTGTCTAGAACATTCCTCCTTTCCTCTGAAGAATTCACACAACTTACCTTGTTATCAGTTTAGCTAATTACATTACTGCACTTCCCAGCAAATTAAGATCCAAAGCCTGCCGGTTTACAGTAAACTCCACAAAGAAAGGGATAATGAGGTTACTTTGCAGGTTTTGTTCCTTGGGTAGTTTCCATACACTTAGTTTATAAAGTGAGAGATAAGGTAGGTGCCATAGCTGTTATGTTACCCTTCCCAAGCATAGTCCAGGTCTCCCAGCAATTCTGGGAAGGAAGGGATTCTCTTGCTGGAGACCCAGAGTTGAGGTCGTTTTCCCCAGGGTAGAGAGGGAGACAATATGTGTACTGAAAGCAGAGCCAGAACAGGGATCATTTGTATTCCTTAGGCTGTATCCCTGCTGCTCCTGAGCAAAGTGGTTCTGTTCCAACCACAAAGCCCTCAAGCCCAGGTCTTCTACTTACGCCATCAGATTTCCCTATGAACAAAATACAGGGGTGTCACCTTGTGCTGGGAAGAGAAAACCACTTCCAAGCACCTGTAATGGATGAGGGGTGGATGGTAGCCCATCATAGTGGTGCTTTCATAGCATGAGGATGGAGATACCTGTGGGAGTGTGGCATGATGCTGTCTGATGATGTGGGGCTGGGACCACCACACCAGGTCTGCACTGAACCAGCAGCAGACTAGCTTGGGGCAAGTCAGGACAGACTAAGCTGTACCAAGCTCTGCTGGGAGGGAAAAGGACTTGAACTCCATTTTTGTGGGGAACTTCCAACTGCAAAGTTTGGTTTGACTCAGAATGGAAAGAAACCGAACATAGTCTGAACCACAAAACACCACAAAGCAATCTGTTCAGAAACAATCTACTTGTTTGGATTATCCTCTGATTTCTACTTTTCTTTTGAAAATAAAGGCCAAAATTTTGCTTTTGTTGTTCCCACAGAAAGGTTATTTTCTATCAGATAACAGGTTTTGGACATTTTCTACTTAGTGGTTTGTTCATACCTGCAGTCCCAGCCAGAAACTCAGCATTAATATTCTGGTTATTTCCCACATCCCTAATTAAGCTAAGGTGGCATGAGTGGATGTAATAAGAGTGAAGGGCATGGAAGGACTACAAGGGCAATGCAGTCATCAAAAAAAGAAAAATGCTTTTGTGTAGGCTTACAATTTAAACCGAGAATTCCCTACAGTTATTACCTGATTGCAGTCAATCTCTATCACACTTTGTTTTGATTGTTTTCTTATATGTTCTTCTTCCCAGATCCTCTCAGCTCCCTTTGGTCATTTTTGGGTGAAAAATTCACCCACATTTTGTGCTTATTCATAAATCTGCATACTGGGGCAAGAGGCTGTGCTACATGTTCACCCAGCCCTTGGCATCCCCCAGTAGGGATTCCAGCCTTTCACTGCTGTTACAAATGCAGAACAAGTGCCTCAGCAGTTCATGGATCTCTCTTACCCTCTCATCTCAAGGTGTTACTCTGGTCATGGTTAATCAATTGTGAGCCTGGGAGTGACAAATCAGTTCAGTCAAGTCACTTTAATAACTTTAGAGCCAGGTCCAAAGACTGTAGCTGTCCCACAGTGCTGGCTGTGACACTTAGTCAGGGTCAACATTAAATTAAAAGGTCTAATTCTGAATGTATTGAAACAGAAAGCTCTCTGTGAAGATGTAGTCCACCAGACCCTCCAGTTGCTGGAAGCTGGGCAAATATGTGTTGTGCTTTCTGGAAAGGACTCCAAACAAAAGAGTTTCCTGTTGAAAAGTCTCCATATCTCCATCACAGTAAACAGAAAAATACAAAACCCTTCTTCACTTTGTATCAAGCTGGCAAAACTACTTTTCACTATTCTATCTCATATCTGTTAGTAAGTCTGTGACTGCAGCTGACTTGGCTGATAAGTCACCAATCAGATTTACTCATCAGACTCTCTGGCCATTCTAGTTTAGTCTCTATTTTCCCTGCCCACCTAAAAGATGTTGCTGTGCTCCATAGCAAGCAGCTGCCATGCCTCTGATGGGTGTCTTAAATACATCATCTGCCTCAGAGGAAACTGCCTTTCCCTGCTATAGCAGATTTTGGGAACTAGAGGACTGAATCATTCAGCTCATGCTCTTGGGAGAAGTCTTTTTACCTCATTAAGAGAACTAGCTCTCTTTACAAATTTTTATTGTAATTAGCACATCTGGACCACATCGTTTTCCTCTTATATCTCTCCTGTTGTCCATGCTGCCCCTCTGTCCTGACTACTGTCTTTTCCTGTGCCATCCCTGGAAGTGTTCAAGACCAAGTTGGATGGGACTTTGAATGACCTGATCTTGTAGGTGGTGAGGGGGTTGGAACTGATGATTTTTAAGGTCTCTTCCAACCCAGGCCATTCTAAGGTTCTATGTTTCAATGATCCAAAACCACACACAAAAGTGCTACTTGGGTGCCCATCAGACCAATGCTCTCTGCAGCTCGAATGTCAAGTGACAAATGCCTGCTGAGCCATGAGCTGCCCAGGAGGGGCAGGGAGGGATGCCATCAGGACAGGGAGAGCTTGGACAAGCAATCAGCTTGCGTATGGTTTGCAGGCAGAAGGACAGATTGCATCAGTTATCTAATGATAAGCAGGGGGGTCAGTTGAATCACTGAGCATTCACTCAGAGGCACATTTACAGCTTTGCCTTACTCAGAAGGTGCCGAGTTGTGTACATGTGCACAGCGATGTGTTACGGTGTTTGCAGTTGCCCTGTTGGTTGAGTTTGCTTGTTTCCTGTGCTTTGGTCAATTGGTTTGCCACCAGCGTGCAGCTCTACCTCCTACATGAAACAGTCCTGCTAAATAGATACCCTGTCCCTATGAGAGGGATGAAACAGCAAGGTTTTGGAGCCCAGCAAAGACTCCCTTTTTCAAAAATTTTCTTAGCAGTCATCTGTTTTCAGGGAAGAAAATTATGATTAATTAATTCCTGGGATCTGAGTTGATTACCAGGCCACTGAGCCCAGCAAAGCCATACCAGTACAAGCCAGTTTAAGCAGAAGAGCCTCTACAGGCTCCAACAATGGGCTCTACACTTGTATCCCCTCCCGCACGCAACTTCTGACGCTTGTAGGTGATTTCACTGAGCTTTTATGACAACAACAAGGGAAAAAAGCCTTGGGAACTAACATTGCTCAGCAAGACACAGCCTGCAGCATGTTTTTTATGGCAAAGAACTCTCAGCGTTCCTGGCTTCATTTCCTTAGTGCTCACAGCATTCCCCCTTTATGGCAGGGCTGTGCCCCACCCCAACATGCAAGGCCACATCCTGGGCTCAGTCAAATCACTGGGGCAGCAGAGAGCTGGGATTCAAAAGCCTACATGAGTTAAAACAAGGCTAATCTGGGCAAGGCAGCAACTGAGAGATTGCTGTTACAGCCAGCATCATCAAGGCACAAAGCCACTGCCTAGGCAGGGCACCAGTGACTTTGAGTGGCTGGTGGGAAGGGCTCCATCAGTGTGTGGCTGGGACCATGGTCAAACACAGAGAGACACCATGGTCTCAATGGTTTTCAGTGCTTGAGCTGTTATGCTCCAGACCAGCTGGGCTACCTCTGCCTGGTGCTGCCCTGTGAGGTACCCTCCTTGGAGCCATTGCAAAGGTACAACCAGCAGATGCATGAAAAGCTGCTGTCATTTATATCCCTAGTGCCAGGTTTCCTGGGCTGGTGGCCAGGGGTTTTCCTTATCAGTAGTAACTTTATAATGTAAGATTTCTGCTCACATCAAAAGGAAGGAAATAGAGAAATATATTCTCAAATAAAGGGATTTGTTCCTAAAAAGTCAATAAAGGTGGTAGGGGACCTAATGGCAGAGTCTGGCCTGTAAAGCATGTGAGGAGAACAGCTGGTCATGAAAATACAGCATTTCGGAGGGTGGGGTAAGACCCTACAGTTCTAGGAATAATGCAAGATCTTTGGAAACCAGAAACACACATCAGAGCTTATTTTCTCCCAAGGCAGTTGGACATTAATTAAGCTGACATTAAGAAGCACTATGTTGCAGGCAGGAGGAGTCTGATGCTCTCTGCAGTGTCCCTTCCCCTTCTAGCCAGGCTCCACTCTTTTCTCACTTCAGCTGCATGGGGCAGGGGGACTCTTGCCTTTGCTGCTCACATGGTTAGGTAAATCCCAGAAGATGCCCACTATCTGTGTCAGGAGGAAATCTGGATGGAGCATACTTGAAATCTCCTGAGAGATGAGATTGCTGTGGCTGAGCTTGCCTTCCCCTGAGCAGGGATTTTTGTGAGTCAAAATGGTTTTTTACTCCAGCCTTTACTGAACTTGGCTGTTCCCCAGTTATTTTAGCCCAGATTTTTCTAGCAAGTGAGGTTTAGCTTTTGCAGACATGCTGTCTATCCCATGAGGTTTTTACCTTGCTCGTTCTCAGGCAAAGAAAGTACCATTTGTTATATGAGCATATGAGACAAGCAGCAGCTTGTAGTTTCATTATTAATTATTTACCAGACAAAGAAAGCTTGCCCATCTGGGAATTTTATATTTTCCCAGGGTAATGAATGGACAGTCATGACATGAGAATGCAGGAGTGTTATTGGTATTCCCAGCTGCTAGACAAAGAGGTATCCATTCTATAAAATCATTAGAAATTACTTGTCTATGCGGGGAACTTGGTCATAACCCTTTTTGAGATGTTCCCATGCAGAATTGCACACTGCAGGAAATCAGTCTGGCAGGTACAGTAACTCTGGTAACACTGCCCACATAGTGGCAGTTCAGCTCTGAATTATAACAAGCTGGACTCTATCTGGACATTTGAAAGTTAACTATCTACTTGCAACTCAAGCCTGTCCTGCTTGGGATTTAAGTTCATAGCTAACTTGCTAAGAGTGTGAGTCAATCCAGTGAAACCCTCCTTAGCTCTGTTATGCTGCAAACCCACAGGCCAGCTGGAAATATTTATGTTTGAGCACAAAAGGACCTCCACAAGCTCCTCGATGATCTCATGCTGCCAATCCTTCCCATTTCTTCTGTTTGCATCAAGACAGGAGGACATTGTCCTCAGTCAGTGTCAGTCTTGATCCCTTGGATGACAGTGATAGGATGGTGGGTGCAGCTGGCATGAGCTGCATTTCTCTGCAGGCACCTCAGTGCACAGCCACTGTTAGCACAACATTTTTGGCATAAGACTTCTTGGAAAATGTCTTTGTTTCTGTCACAGGAGCACAGAGGAACCAGAGTTGGTGGCTTCAGCCAGATCTTCCACCTCTGTAAATAGTCATAAGCTCATCTCACCACCTGAGATACAAATTTCCTCCTGTACTCACTTTAACTCTTGTTGCCCTGTGGGAGCTCACATCAGAGAGTAAAACTAGCCAGCCTGAGGCAGAAGCATCATGTAACCAAGAATCTTCTGGCTGCTGTTAGGACAACAGAGCAATTTGCCATCTTCCTTTTCCTCTCTTGCCTGTAATTATGCTTCAGTCACTGGTCATCTGTTCTCTTCAGACCTATAATCCAGCAACCTTTCCGGTCCTGTCACCAACAAGTACTTATTTGTTTGCACAGCTAGGAAGGCTTAGGCTTCTTTTTCTGCTCTCTTGGGAAGACACAAACTGCAGCTGTCAACGTAACACCGATAATGTACCTCACTTAGAAAAAAAAATCAATAGGTGCTGTAAGTGTTAACCATATGGGCATAACAGTAAACATGTTCTGAAAGCCCCAGGAAATGTTAAATGAAAGCAGAGCTGCAGTGGGGAAGGCAGCAGGGTCGCCATGACTCAGTGCAGGCAGAGATTTCCCTTCATGTTGTGCATGTAGTGATGCCCATCTCTGACATATTTAACAAGATATAAAGTTGTAGTGTCCTGTATGGTCACTAAATTGTCTTCTGTAAGCAACTATGCGTATTTGACTTAGGCACCTTTCTAGCAGAGTGGAAAGCATTTCTAAGGAACCATAAAAAGTCATTACATATGCAGAACAATTGAACCTCCTCAGCATCTGTGGTAGGAAACACATCTGTCTTCTGTCCCTTTCTTTCCTAAATGTCTCCCTGAATCAACTTTTATGGGAGGGTCGTAAATATCCCTTTCTATTTGAATCCAGGAGTTAACAATACCCCCTGTGACCATAAACACAAGATGTTTCATTGAGGAAAGAGGTGCACTCAAGTAAGCAGAGATCTTTGTGACAGTTGCTGCCAGTATGGTCACCATGCACCGCTAATCACATTAGTGGGAGATCACGGAGGTGGCCAGCAGACAGCAAAAGAAAGAGGGAGAGAAAAGCAAGACTAATCTTGTTAAAAGGGAAGCAAAGATAGACGCTACTTTTACACAGAAGCTTATAACGTCCCCATTTTCCCAGGGCTGGAATCACCTGGATGCTCTCTGAGCAGTGCGGCTGCTGCTGCTGTTGTGGAAACAAACAGCTCCACACTCTTGTGTTACCAAGGGCTAGTTTAACTTACAGATCTTTTCCATCCATGGTCTCTTCATTTCTGCACAGGCAACCTTGAATCCTTCTTAAAGTAGAGGTTTACTTGCCTCCAGATGATTTTAAAAGCAGTACAACTAGTTTTAAACCACTGCATGAGATCCTTTTCCACCAGAGGAAGACCCACCATTTTCAACAGAAAAAACAAAGGCCTGTTCTAAAATATTCATGTATTTTCTCATTCTCCTCTGGAGAGGCAATATCAGATGTTCAAAGGTGCCTTCTTCCTGAATTAAGTCTTTTGCTCTCTCCTTGCATGAGGGTGATGGACAGATCCCAAATGTGCACTTTTCTTACTTGAAGAGGCACAAAACACTCCCCAGACTGGGAGCTAAGGATTAGGTAAGCATTCACTAAATGGCCTCTGGCAGTCCCCCCAGTAGAGTTTCATCCTTTAGTCCTGGCACACAACCTTTCCATGCTGTAAGCCATGATGCAGATATGTCGTCTCAGGGCTGAGGTGCCACTCCGTCATCCCACATGTGGTGGAGAAGGGATGAGAGAGAGGGCTGCAGGAGGAGAGGTGCTCCTGACCAGACACACTCACAGAAGCATAGGCACCAGAACCTGCACACAGCTCAGTGAGCAGGATGCTGTTGAGGCTCTCCAGCCGACTGGGAGCCCAGAGCCCACAGCACTCAAGTCAGTGAGCTTCCAATTCAGCTAAGCAAGACTAAGCTTTGGGGAAAGATTTTCATCTTTTGGGGAACCAGGGCCTGGAGTGCAACACCTGTCAGAGTTATGTCAGGGTAACTCTCCAAGCCAGTGCTGAAGGGTTGAGGGGTACAGCCTTTCTGAGTACTTCTCCAGCAAGATAACCCCTTCTCCCACCACCCATGACTGTGTACCTAGAAGAATTGTGTTAATGGACCCCCTCCACAGAGTTTAATTTTAGGAGGGAAAACAACATCTTGATATCTGAAAGGAGCCTTAACCTGTTTTTTTGCTCAGCCTTTAGTATCATACTACAGAGCTGAGGGTGGATAAACAAAGTTCTTGCGTCAGTGGTTGTGATGTCTGCTACTACAAGTGCTGGTGCCTTGCCAATTAATCAAATGGAGCAGGGAAAGAGAACCTGACAGATGGGCAGGAGAAATCCTTGATGGAAAATATGACTTGTTGTTGCATGGGGTGGCAGTGGCAGGAGGGAGCAAAAATATGAAGAAACAAGTGGAAATCTAGAGGCAAGGACAGTGATGATGCCTTCATAGCTGAGAGCCCATGCCCAGTCTGGTGAGGATCAGCCATTTGTTGCCTTGATATTTCATCAAGTTCTTAAATACCAAATGCAAAATGGAGACTCTTTTGGCACTAAGACAATGATTTCACTATGGATTAGTGGTGGCTAAATGAACTGGCTGTTGTCAGTGTCCTGGGGCACTTGAGCTCCCCTTGCCATCATAGGGCCTTTCAGGAGGGGCAGAAGCATTGGTCAGGAGTGGAGCCCCTGGGGATAGGAGAGATGGGCTGCAGGAAGAGGAGAGGCCATGAAGGAAAAGCTCTAGGAATGTTTTCAGCAAGGTTTGGGAAAGGTGGTTGGATTGGGGACACAATTCTGGGAAGCAGTGTCTGTGCAATGCAGAGATCCCTGCAATGAAGAGGAGCCCAGGCAGACACAACATTTCTAAGCATCAGACAGCAGGACCTCTTGGTACCCAGTTAACTGAGGGGAACCTGAAATCTTTTCTCTCCCAAGAGATAGATGTTTTTTTCATTTTCCAGTCCCAGGAGTGGATCAGTGAGACCAGAACCTTCCAACTCTGCTTCTCCACTTTTCTTTCTGCTCTCTTCTCTCCCTGCAGGGACAATGCTGCACCCCAAATTGGGTGGCATCAGGGGTACCTTCCCTAGCCTCTGCAGTCCCTTCTATTTCACATGATCTTGATCTTGACACTGACTATTTAATCATGGCTGGGGGAGAGCCTGGGACCCACACAGAACAGGGAACCAGGAGCTGTGAGAGGGAGAAAAGGCAGCAAAGGGAATAAAGGAGATGGGGCTACAGATGCCAGGAAACAGAACAAAGACATGCCTGAAAGGAGGAGAAAGAACAGACAGAAAATGGTGCTGGGAAGCTTGTTTGGGTACTGCACAAAGTCAGCATTTATTCATGTGCAAACCTCTTGCAGGCTGCAGGGAACATCCTGCCTGTGCAAGTACCCAAATGCACACTGCATTTCAACTGCAAAGGCTATGGGCAGCTGAACCTGCACCCTACTTACCTCTTCTCTAGGGGCATGTCTGGATTACTATTACTATTATGATAATTATTACTGGTTGTAATAGTAGTACTTCTATTAATAAAATTACTGTTATTATTATTGTTGTTTCCTGATTTTCCCAGGAATATGGACTTTTGTCTCATGCAGGCAAGAAAATAATCTGTGGTTTGCTTTTGTCTTAAAAAGAAAACACCTTCCTTTCTGTTTTGATGATGTCTGTCCCTCGGTTACCCCCTTGGCTAAGACAGCATATTGATCCTTCCCCTGGGCTCTGACCCCTCCATGCCTTCTCTGTTTACAGAGTTATCTTTAACATTCCTGCCTCTTCCTCACTGCTCAGGGGCAGCAAACATTTCAGGTAAAATTGATCCAGTGGATACAAAGAAAGACGTCATAAAGGAACCTGGGGCACGAGGCCATTCGTGTCCTCTCTGCCATCACATAAGCCTGCTGTGGGTCAGTTCAGCATTAACTGGCTCCTGAGGTGGGTTCTCATAAAAAGCAGTACTGAGAGGCTCTCCCAGTGCAAACTGGGATGTCAGTACAATTATCATCGTTACTTTTGTGCAATGAACTGGACAAACCTTAATTCCACCTTTCTCCTGAGACATGCTCACAGGTTTTGAAGGCTAGACAAATGATGCAGACCACCCAGCCTGACTTGCATTGCACAGCTCAGAGCCTCTTACCCCTGATTACAGCTTCAGCCCCCTGGTTTGTGCAAGTGCACAAGTTCCACTTTCAGAAGTGGAACAGGACTCTTCTCAGTGTTTGTCAACACCTTCATCAGACCTACCTCCAGCTATGCAAGGGCTACTCAAAACAAACTAACTTTTCTTGGAGACATTCTGTGTCTTTTCCATCTTGTAACCATAGATAGGGTACAAAAAGGATGTATTAAAGTAACTGCTTTCAGGTCCAGTTCCTCTCATTGTTCGCTGGTCCTGTAGACCATGTTCAGATGGTTGCAGATCAATACAAGTGATACTGGAAACCCATCACTTCTCTCAGGGAAATTACACCTTGGGCTACGGTGTCAAGCTCCTATGTAGGTACCCTGCTTGCCCTCCTGAAATGTCACATTTTCTCCTGCAGAGTGGCCTAAACTGAGACACAGGGGTGAGGTGGTGGTGCATGATTTCCCTCTCAAAGGAACAGGAATGTTTAACCTTCAGGCATAGCCCTGCTTAGCACGGCAGTACCCAATTCCTTGCATGACTCCTTTGCCTGCCTTTCCCCAAGGTGTGTGGGATCATAACTCCAGCTATGCTGTGCTCAGAGGAAGCGTGGGGAGTGTGGGAGGGGGAAGGACCCACAGTGCACTCCGCAAATCACAGGCAGTGGCCTCAATCCTTGTGCAAACAAGAACAGCATTAATCTGTAAACTGACAAACACAAAGTAAAAAAAAAAAAACAAAACACAAACAAACAAACAAACAGCAAAAAAACCAAACCAACAAACAACAAAACAAAAAACAACCCCCCCCCCCAAAAAAACCAACCAGAAAAAAAAACATAAACAATTCCACATGTCCAAAAATGTCCAAAAATCATGTTTTGGCCACTCTAGGTGATGGTAGCTTCATGCTCCATCAAGTAAGGACTCGATTCCCAGCAGCTGTGGGCAGCTATTTACTCTCCAGGTCTCAATCCTCAGAGGCACTTGAGTGGCACACAAATGCTACAGGTAGGCTGGCAGGAAAGCTGCTGACTGGGTTGAGGTCTGCAGGAGCAGCTCAAGGGCTGTTTGCTTGCTGGTTGTTCTAGGCAAGCTCATCCCGATAAAGAAGAAAATTCATCTAATGAAGTTGGATGTATAAGAGTTTTCCCTTCATCCTAGTTCTATGTGGATTTTTATAAGTCTGCTTATATGTACAGTTTTTGCTACTGTCATTTCTAACAGAGGAAACCTGTTTTCTAAGGTGTTGCCCTGGACGGGAAAGTCTGTGAAAGGTGGTTGTGATTTCTCCCAGGGAAAGGCCAAAGCAGCTTAAAAAGTGTCTTGGTAGGGCCAACCTACCTTGATGCACCCCACAGCCATCTCCAGCTTGTGAGTACTTTTGGAGCTCTGGTAATGAAAACTGCAGGAGCACCATTCTTTGGGGGTGTAGTGGGGACTGATAAGGGTGATGTCCTGATTGACATGGGGACCCAAATATATAAGGTTGATATAAGTGATTGAGTATTATTTGATAAATATAACGAAGTACCCAAACTCCAAAACTTTATGGTCCCTCATAAAGTGATGTCCCTGATCATACATAACTTAGCAGAATTTGTTTGTCCACAACTTCTCAGGTGAGCATGTCAAATGCAGCCCAAAAAAAGCTGCTACTTCTGGTCCCAGCAGGGCATATTCCTGCAGTCACTAGGACAAGGAATAGTCAAGTAATTCTGCAATACAATTCTCTTGACTAATTTAAATTAAAAAAAAAAAAAAAAAAAAAAAAAAGAAGATAAAACAAAACCCAATGAGCAACACAAGGACTGGGATGCCTGAGGGAACAGGACCTCTGTTGGTGTTCCTTATGCCATTCTCCAGCCTGCAGGTTATACTTTTCTTCCTAGTTCATGCTTTTTCAACACTTCTGAGATTTCTCAATGCATATTTGGTCTTATATTTGGTCTTTCTGGTTGCATTTGCACACATACCTCCATTAAAATAACAATTTCTACTTTGCATTTGCAATCAGAGCAAATAAAAATTCTCTGTTTGCATACTTCGGTTCCTCAACAGCTTCTCAATTTATGTGTTTTCAGACTTTGTTCTTATTTTTCATCTCTCTTATGCTCAAACAGAAGCTTTAATGTATTAACCATGTGCTGAGAGGAGAAGGCATCTGCCACATTGGCCAACTTCAACAAGTCTCCATTTTATCTTGCCTTCCTGGGCAGATCAATATAGTCCAAGTGTCTCGCAATGTACTCCAAGTGTCCTGTTCCAGTCTGAAACACTGCTGGTATTTTGACTTGAATGGCTCTGAAAGGTTTGGGGCTTATAGGAAAACAAATTGATAATGACTGGGTGCTTCTTTGAGGCTACTGTATTTACCCCTGTGCTGCTGAAACCAGCTGTTCTGGATGACAGTGTGGGTCTGCATGTGCTGCTCCATGGCCAGAGAGGGTGGTGTGCAGTGTGCTGGGCTCAGTTGGATTTCCCTGAGCTCATCTCTCTAGTCCAGAAGTCTGACCTTGCAGGTTTCTGCTGAATTTACTGCTAAATTGTTTCAGTGGCTGAATTGCAGGGAAAAAAGCTTTATGTTTAGAGCCCTTATAGACAAGACTGGTGAGAGCTACAGCAATTTGGATGGACCAAAGGGCCAAAGGCAGGCTGGACACCATAAGACATCATAGATGCCATGCTGTATTCCAGCTCAGAGAAAGTCAGTGGGAGAAAACAGCTTATGGTAAAGGTCTAATCTCCAGGCCCATGAGCACAATTGCCCTGCAATATAAAGGCTTCATTCTGTACTGCAACAACTAAAGAAACTTTTGGGAACAAACTTCTAGGGCTTTGGGACAAGACCCAGACTCATAGTGTTTATTTTATTGCTGTCTTTGGGCCAATATTTACCAGTGCTTATTAGTTGTTTGAAAGGAAATTAATTGCATAAAAGTCACGTTGCCTTTCAGACTGTAATGTGCTTGGGCAAGTCACTTACCTCTTCTATGATCCCTGAATGCATCAAGCATCTGACACAGCACAGAGGGAATGAAGCCATTGCATCTCAGGCAAAGCTCACTGTGGATCTGGCTCCTTGAACTGCCACATGCCTTCACTTCCAGAGAAGTGGTCCATGAAGGACACAGACCATGTCAGGAGGCCCTGTCTCCACAGTATCTAAAAGTTAGGAGCCTAATTTCAAACAAAAGTGTAATTCCATGGGCTAACACTTATTAGCTAGTGAAAAAACTCTCTACAATTTCCTGAAAGGAGATTCTAGCAAGGTAGGTGTTGGTCTCCTTCCCACATAACAGCAGATAGGATAAGAGGAAATGGCATCAAGTTGTGCCAAGGGAGATCTAGATTGGATATTAGGAAAAACTTCTTCCCCTAAAGTGTTGTCAAGCACTGGAACAGGCTTCCCAGGGAAGTGGCGGAGTCACCATCCCTGGAGGTATTTAAAAGCCATGTAAATGTGGCACTTGGGACATGGTTTAGTGATGGAGTTGGCAGTGCTGGGTTGGACTCAATGATTTTAGAAGTCTTTTCCAATCTAAGTGATTATGTGATAGACACGGCAGCTGCCACCATTTCATTCACCTTTCAGATGACAATATGCGGGACCTAATTTTTCAAGCTCTTCTATGAAAGAAATCAGGCTATTTCTGACCATAAACATCATATCTCTGTCTGCTTGGTAGCATCCTGGTGTTCCATTATCTAGCTCCCTTTCTTACAAAGCATCTTCCTAGGCTTCTTCAGAGGATCACCCAAGCACTACTTTATTTCTCCTGTTACACAGGAAATCAGATAGACACAGTTCTATATTTAGAATAGATTGGTGTTTTTTCTCTTTAAAACAGCAGATCTGAGAATGATGGAAGTTGTTATGTGGATACGTCAGATTTTGGAAGGAGGGGGTGACAAATGTTAACTTTCTCAATTTTTAACCTTAGTCCTAAAGACTGAAACCCTTCAGTTGTGTCTTTTTCTCTTTTTAGCACCAACCATAAGTTTTTAGGCAGGAATTACTTTGGAAGTTTAAAAACTCTGTCAAGTGAGACAGAGTGAGATAGGACAAATTTATGCATGGCAACTGCAATTCTTTACCTACTGAAAACCCAGGAAAGCTTTTCCCACTTTCAGAAAGCTACATGATAAATATACCACACTTATTTACTGCTATTGATCAACAGATGAACTTGATTACTGCCCTTGTGATGTTTCTGAAACATCCTTTGATAGATAGTCACTCTCTACAAATGATGTCATAAAAAAACCAAGAAAATAATAAAAAATAGTCATATTTCTGATACTTTCTGTCTTTACACTTACATACAAAAATTGCATTTGTCTGGTCATTAAAGTCCTTTACTGGACTAAAATTATTCTGTGTTAACATTCACAATTCAGAGCTATGAAATTTCCCTTTACTAGGAAAAATGTAATCTTTCTCTTTTTTTTTTCCTTTTTTTTCAAAAATGAGTGAAAAAGGATTAATTTCCTTTCCATTCTAGATGTGGATCCTATTCCTTCTTAATTTGAAACCTTGTGGTAGACATTTAACGTTTTTTGCAGCTATGCTGTAAGTTAACACCAATGCACAGCTTCCATATATTCTTTTGAATGCTACCTACATCCTTGTGAACAACAGACTTTGAACTTTGCCTGTTGCTGTTGTGAAGGATTTCTTCATGAAGAACTCATCTTCCATTGCTTTTATTCTTGCAGTTATTAAATAATATTACCATAAATTATATTTATGTGTCATTGAGCCACTTGCTGTACAGACACATAATAAGAGACATGCCCTGCCCATGTGCATTAGACAACCAAGATTACTTGGTAAATATAATTCTCTTAAAGACCATTCAAACAGTTCATGTTTTCACATTGCACTTCCCTATTTTGCCATTCTCCTTTTCTGGTTCCATTGGCTTATCTTAATACCTTTCTAGGCTAATGTGACTGTCCTCACATTCTCCCAGCTTTCTCCACCACTGACTATCATGATGAACTGAGTTGCTGCATCGAAGCAAATCCCAGTCTGATAAGATTCAATAGCATGTTAAGCAGGTTTTATGCTTCTTTCACAGATTACTTGATTCAGCTGATACAGCCTTAAACTACGATTGGCCCCATTTCCCTGCCATGGTCATTTGACTTTAATGTCCCTCTGGTGCTCGGTCTGCATAGTTAGAATGCAGTGATAATAACAACAGACAAAATCTCTCTTAATGTTGAACTCAAACTTCCTTGAAAAGGTACCAAGATGTGTAGCAAATTAGACTTCATCTAGTGGACTGTTACATCTCTTGCACAGAAGCGTATTAATTGGAAATGTACCAATTCAGAATTGTCCAGCTGAGATAACCTTTCAGTACAGCAAGAGATATCACACAACCTTTATGTAATCTCACTGTGCTGCTTCAAAAACATCCTTTGACAGATTTAGATATGTGGATCAGAGTGAGTCCTTGCTAAAACACTCCAGCCCTTAGGGGGGTCCCAGGTAAGTTTGAGCTGCAACCTGCAAGCCTCTACAAGTAATTGACCTGTGTGGAAAGCCAGCTGGATCACCTGCAGACATTAGTGGTGGTAGAGCACTTGCCCACAGGGAACTGGATTGAAGTTACTCAGTTTTCATCAGATAGCAAAAATTATCCCTCTTTATTGACCACAAATGAGCCATGACTTCCCAGTGAGAAATGGCTCTGGATACCAGCTCGAGCTCATTGAATAGGGGGCAAAGTCACCACTGGTTTCCTCCTGGCATCAGATGATCAATACAGACAGAAATCCTTTATCATTCTGCCCTCAGCACTTGCACTTTTGAGCTCAGTCCAACTCTTAACACAGCAGCCCAACTCTTAGCACAGCATCACAGACCACAGCCCTTACCTGAGAACTGTCTGCATCCAGATCAGTAATGAGCACCATATCCTCATCTCTCAATGAATCCTGGTCAGGGGAGGTGTCTCAGATAGCCTTGGCCAGTTACAAACAGTCCAGATTAATACTCTTGGACCTGGACATGACTGTGGAATTAGCTGAGGACCTGAATCACTAATGTTACAGCTTTGTGCCTGACTCCTTTCAAGGAGATAGGGATGTGTCCCCAGACCTTGATAAGCTCAGAACAGCCCTTCAAGATATTGGCAATGAAGGAAAATACCATTCCTCAGACTCTTTTAGTGCATGGTTGATGTGTAAGAGTCTTTACTCATTCAATATCTGCTTAAATGACTGCAGATAGTATCAAGCCAGCTCACAGGAGGGTGGAGTTGCTGCAGGCACTTTACGGGAAGAGAACCATGTCTTGCCTTCATCCTCTCTGAAGTTTAAAGGCAGCTTCAGTGAACCCTCCAGCTAAAAGGCAGTGGAGATCTCCTGTGACAGGAAACTCAGAGCAAAGAAAACAATGCATTCTGGGAAGATTGCTTGGGTATTGACTGTATGGAATGGCAGACCTAGAATTGTAGAATCACAGAACATGCTGACTTGGAAGGGACCCATCAGGACTGTTGACTCCAACTCCTGGCCCTGCACAGGACACTGCAAGAATCACACCATATGTCTGAGAGCACTGTCCAAATGCTTCCTGAACTCTGTCAGGCTTGGTGCAGACCTCTTGCATCTGCCTGAAAGCTGGATCTGTGCTTGAAGATCTCCTCCAAGCTCTCATCTGCCACAACACCTGCTTTTGCTCTAAGAGAAACCAACTAAATTAGTTGCAATAGGCATGCAAATGTGGATACTGTAATAAACTGCATTCTTATTTTAAGCAACATCTTGGCTGCGATGAAGGCTAAGTTTTTAAATCCAGTTTAAAGAAATGCTGCGACCTGGCCTGAGCATCTGGAAGGTCTGGTTGGGATCAGAGTAGTACAGGTGTATAAGTCTGTAGGTGTACCTGCCCCTGAGAGCAGAAACAGTTGGTGTGGACCTCTTTAGGACTAGGAAGATCAGAGTCAGATCCCCAGATGGCTACCTATATCCCAGACTTTGTAAGAAGCAGGTTCCAAGACATGCTCTGAATTTCAGTTTGGGATGCTCACAGTACATGATACGAAGCCCTGCTTGGTATTACAGCTTTTGTCTACCTCAAAACTGAAATATTCTGTGTAAGAATTGAATGGCAGTTTGAAAAATGGAGGAAACCAGTGGCTGGATAATTTACTTGAGGGCAAAGCTAGAGCGATTCTTCCCAGAGGTGTGCAGAACAGCAGTCCTTGACCTTGGTGGAAGGGAGGAGAAGGCCTTCTCTGGGAGTCCCAGTGTGTATCTCAGGACATGTCAGACAGTGAAAAACCCCTGGTAGTTTTCTTTGCCTTCTTCACTTTTCTGTCTCTTTCTCCCTACACACATATATCCATGAAATTTTTTTCTCTTCAGGAGCCGTACAAAGACAACACTTGTCTGGAACCAGTGACACTCTCTGGTGACTCATCCCTTTCCATTAGATCCAAATGATCAGTACATTCCTCAAAGATTATATCTCAGGCTGAAGCCCAAGCAGACATGGATGGGACTGGAAAGCCAGTTTGAGAACCAGGAGTGCAGGCTCCTGTGTGTGGAGCAAAAACCATGGGAGCAATGAGGAGCCCAGAACACACCAACATGTCAGCATTCCCATGCCTCTCACGGTCACACTGACACTTCCACATGAAAGATCCATGCTCAAGTTGATTTCTCCTGGACCAGAGCTCTGTCTTTCCCAGAGCCTTGACTCCATCTTACAGCTCTGCAACAGAGGTCCACAAGCCCTGGAAGTCACCAGTTCCCCAGTGTGTCACAGACCACTTTGGCTCAGCAGAGCCCAGGAGTCCAGACTGCTTCACAGCCTGCTAGACAAGCTGGCAGCATCTCGCAGTCAGATCTGATGGATGTGTGCCCAACATCATTGAAATTAGTATATTTCTTCAATCTGGTTCCTCCAGATTGATATTCAAGCCTGGAAACCCCTGTCACTGCAGAGCTTGCAGCCTGCCCTGACTCTGCCTTCAATCCTGCTTTGCGGCATCAGGACAGCCCCTGCACAGCTCCCTGCACCTCCACCATCACAGCAGGCACCACTGCTTTGGTGTTTTCCACAGACCATGATTCCACCTGAGTGGCCATCAATGCTGTCATGCATGTGGGAGGCATGTGGGACATGTTTTCTGTTGAGTATTGACAGAAGGTGGTGACCTTTGTGTTTGTGCTGCTGGGGACACGTAGAGTGTCAGCATTGTGTTATCGAAGAGCTTTCACTGCTGTGAAAGGAAGAATTAATAATGTCTGCTTCTTTCCCTCACACTTCTGCAGGACTCGGTCAACCCCAGCGCCGTGATTGATGGTGTGAGCAAAGCCTTGTTGGCGCCATCTCGAAGGCAGGTGCCCATTAATGAAAGGAGAAGACAAGAATGAAGGTGTCTTGCAGGACTTACAACTCCCCTATCAGCACTGGGCAGTCAGAGTGAGTGGCTTGTTCAGGGGGTGTATTTGCTGACAAAGTCTGTGCAAACAAGGACCTCGGGAGAACGTACAGGGAACAGCTGTGCTGTATCTGGGAAAGGTGAATGCCATTTGCAGAGCAAACTAGCTCTAATTCAGGCAAATACTGTTACAAGCAATGTAGCTGAAAAGAAAACATGTTTACTGGGATGTTAACATGACTCCTATCAAATGCAGGAAAAGGGGGGAAATGTCTGTGTCTGTGAAACTGCTACCTGAAGCAAATAATTCCTGCTAGGAAAACCCTTTCGCAAAAGCATCTTGCCTTGGCTGAACATTCTCAATACCTGAGGAGAAAAGGTGTTTAGCATGTTGCAGGACTTGGCCTTCACAGGCCCCCTCTGAGTACCAGCTTAGTGGCTATTTGCAAAAATATTATTGCTTCGGGTTTTGAGTGCAGGTTTGAGCTGCCCTCAGTGTTGCACTGCAGAGGCAAGGGGTGCTGAACACTTCCTGGGAATCAGGATCTTTCAGGGGCCTGGCACTGAGCATCCCCATGCTGAGCACCTCAAACCACCCTTCCATCAAAATTTCATCCCATGTTTCTCCCTTCCCATCTCCAGGGCCACAGCCACCACCCTCAGCACCTCAGAGGGAAAAGATGCACATGCCTTCAGGAAAGCAGGAAAAGCTGCAAAATTTAGGTAAGAGCCCCACCTCGTGGAAATGACCTCAGGCCCTGCTTACCAGAGGCTTTTTGGGTTGGCTTGTGAGCCCCAGCATGACCTCATCCCTCACATCCTGCCTGCTGCTACATTAATGAGTCTAATCTGAGGTTTTATCTTAGTGTCAGTCACAGTCACACTGCACACAGCACAGGCATGGGGTGGTGCCTGGGTCTTCATCTCCCATAGCTCAAGATATTCTGTGCAGCCCATGTGAATGGTAATGATATTTGTGTTACTATTGAAAAGAAAAAACATTTTATTCTTTACAGTGGTTTTCTGATTTAGAGACAGTGGGAAGGCCAGGCTGGTTGAAGGCCAGGCTGAGCATCTTCCACTGAATTAAAGAAATTAAATGGCCTTTTAAGTGGTCCAACCAGGCAGTTGTGGGAAGGCACCAGGCAGAGGAGCCCTGAGAACCAAGAGGTTGCCTACAGCCAGGTCAGCTGCCAGGAGAGCACTGGCTGGGGGAGCTGCTCAGCAACCAAGGATGGTATGGCCCAGGAAAGGCTGCAAGTCAGCAGCTCCTTGAACCCTGTATTTGCTGGGTTTCAGGATATAGAAATGTCCCTCTCCTTATTTTCCCACCTGTTCTCAGGGAAGGTGATCTCTACCCACATTTTTCATACATAAAGTGGGTTAGTAACAACAGTTCATTTTCCTCCACCTTCTGGAAGCCCCCCAGGAAAATCCTGTGACACTGAACCAAAGGGTACCATGCTTTGAAATAATTATCCAGTGCCACCCACAGGAAACAAAACCAGTCAGGAACTCCTGCACTTGTGCAAAGAAGTGCAGGATTGAAGCTGCTCCATCAGATTAATTCTATTCCTGTTGACAGTTTTTTGTTCCTGTCAGGAAAACAAAGTGAACTTGTCCCCTTCCAAAGATTCTGATTTGGGAATTTGGGAAATGAAGTCTTGATATGCCAGGCAGGTCAGAAGAGTGCTAATTCTCTCTTTCTCTCTCTTTTTTTTTTTTTTTTTTTTTTTCCAAGACCTGTAATTCTCTCTAGAAAAAATTATATTTAGCTACCTGTTATAGCCAACCTGTAACTGTGGCTGCTGTCCTCAGTGTGTGTAATTAGGGATCCTGGAGGGATTATTTGTCCAGAGTGAGCAAGGTAAAAATTCTTCTTTTAATTTGGTTGACCCACAAAAACTCCTAGAAATATCGATTATGTTCTTTGATCCATTTGCCATAATTACAGATGATCACATCTCTCAGTGCTTGGCTAAATTAATATTTTTCCTAAAATTAATATTTTTAATCCTATGTTTCAGTGCCCAAATTTCTGTAAACCACAGAGGTGACTTTAAAAGCCCATGACTTGGCACACCAGAGCACAGAGCTCCTCAGCACACAAAAAGTCAGAGCCACTGGTATATCTGATGATGTTCTCCAGGCTGGGAGTTCCCAGTGTTTTTCTCAGGAATTATTAGTTGATAAGATGTGAGAGTTGGTTAGACAGCCAAGTTCGCCACCAGCACGACACTGATGTGAGGCAGGAGGTTCTCAGCCAAAGTAGTTGCCTTCTGCCAGAGCAGAGAAGCAGCAGCAAAACCCTGGGCTGTGCCCAAATGCCCTACTGATAAGCAGATCAGGTTGTAAGCCTGACTATTTCTTAACCTTTTGCAGTAAAAATGCAGGGGCTGTGCAGTGTCAGTATGTCTGGGATTAAGGAGACTCTTGAGTACAGGGTTTGGGGGGGATTCAGGGTTTTGGTTTTAGATGTTTTATAGAAAAACTGAAGAAGCACCATAAATCAGCATAGTGCTAATTAATTATTAAGCTGGATAGCACCAAGCTGCTTTCAATTGATTTTTAAAGGGGAAACAGCAAGCTGGAATCTTCATTTCCCTTACACACAGGTGTAAAGAGGAGTGACAGGGGCTGGCAGTCTTGATCTGCTATGCTGGGGAGCACAAGACCCTCAGCACACAGGACTGCAGCAGGGGACACTCTTGTCAGGGACATCCCCAGCCAAAAGTGGTGACAGGAGAAGTAGATGAAGATGGTGATGAAGAGGAGGTGCCGGCACCCTGCTTGAGGCAGGTGTCCCTGTGCCCAGCCGAGCCGACAGGAACACCTCTTCCCTTCAGGGCTCACCTCTTGCACAGATGCCAGCAGCGGAGGCAGACGTTTGGATGCTCTCCCCATGTCCGGCACGGGTCATAGGCGTTTCCCCATTCAGGATGCCCATGATGCTCTCTGAACACCCCTACACCGTCCATGGGCTGCATTCGAGGTAAACCTTCCTTTCAAGCCTCCTTGCCTGCCTTGGCTGACGCCTGTAGTGGGAAGGTGGCTCTTTGCGTGGCTGCGGGGTGGGGTTTGCACGCCTGGTGCCTGGTGCAGGGCTGACATCTACCGGCCGTGCCTTCAGCTTCGTTTTATGCTTTTACGACTAAAAAAGCCCGTTATATAAAGCTTCAGGTTATAACACTTGGATCCAGGCTCAACAAACTGCCCTGGCTGGATGCAACTCACCAAGTGCCTGGCCATGGGCACAGACCAGCCAGAAAGCTGGAGCTGGAGCAGTATTGCTCTTCATCCTGGTTCTTGCATGAGGCTGAACCTTGCAAATTCTTACCAATGCAGCCATAAAGAACAAAGTTGTAAATACGCTATTCAAAGGGTCAAATTCAAAGGTGAATAGAAAGTAAACAACACTTATACTTTCAAATACTGTGATTTTTAAGCTTCTTATTATTTTGGCACCTGGCATATAATTAGTGAGTGTTTAGAGACTGTACAAGCAGTACCTTGGCATTCCCACAGTATAATAGTACCCGCAGCCACTGCAATATCTGCAGTGCCATAAATGTTAATCCAGCTTGTCCTCTTTCCTCGTGTTATTTCTTCACACCTTTAGTCAGCTCCTAAAGCACAAGACTGGGACAGGAGCACCAGCAAGAATAATAAGCCCTGTTGAGAGCAGCCCTGCAGAGAAGCCTTGGGTGTTCTTGAGGATGAAAGGCTAGACATGAGCCAACAGGGCTTGTAGCCCAGAAGGCAAACCACATCCTGGGTTGTATCCAAAGCAGCGTGGCCAGCAGGAGGGGATTCTGCACCTCCACTCTGCCTTTATGAGACCCCACTTGGGGTGTTGTGTCCAGCTCTGGGGTCCTCAGCACAGAAAAGACAAGGAGCTGTTGGAGTGAGTCCAGAGGAGGGCACCAAGGATGATCAGAGAGCTGGAGCACCTCTCCTATGAAGACAAGTTGAGAGAGCTGGGGTTGTTCAGCCTGGAGAAAAGAGGATCCAGGCAGACCTTATAGCACTTTCCAGTACCTGAAGGGGTCTTATAAAAAGAAGGGATAGGAACTTTTTATATGGGCAGATGACAGGACAAGGGGCAATGGTTTTAATCGGAAAGAGGGCAGGTTTAGATTAGATATTAGGAAGGAATTCTTTACTCTGAGGGTGGTGTGACCCTGGAACAGGCTGCTCAGAGAAGTTGTGGATGCCCCACCCCTGGAAGTTTTTAAGGCCATGTTGGTTGGAGTTCTGAGCAACCTGGTCTAGTGAATGGCATCCCTGCCCATCACACCCATGGGATGTTGGAGCTAGATGATCTTAAAGATGCCTTCCAATCCAAACCATTCTATGATTCTCATTCTGTGATAGAAAACCGGTTCAGGCCTTGAGAAGACAGCTTCAGGATCAGCCCTGAATATTAAGATCTCTTTTTCCCTGTTAGCCATTCCCAAAGGACAAGTGCTGAATTACTGTGAATTTCTTAGCATCCCTTCCAGGGACTGTGAGTTTCCATTCAATACAGCTGAGTACCTGTTCCAGTCTCCAAGGCCACCAGTTCTTCCTCTACAATGCTGAAATGATGATTGGATCACCAGGCCACCAAAGTTCTTCCCCTATGCATTGACTGAACATCTCCATGTACCATCCTGGAGTTCTGCTCTCTGCTTTGACCACTGAGGAAATTCTGTCCATGACCAGTTCCTGAAGAATCTGCTGCGACCTGAAAGCCCGGCCTTACGTATGTGCTGGGTTGAATCCCATTTTCTAAAAGATGCTTGATAATTTCTCTGAGGGCATCCAGTGAGGTGTACCCACAGATACCCACAGAGACTAAATACTTTTTTTCCCTGTGAAGAAAGGCATCAGGTTTATTTGGTGTTACCTACCTTTTCTAGATCAATGTTCTCCCTATTTTTTTAAATTCCTGTTTTATGTCCACTTCTTTGGATTTCATTATTCAGCCCTTCATGGGCATGCGAACTAGTAGGACCATAAGTTTTTCCTGTCTCCCATACTCCTTCTGAGCAACTTCATCTCAGTCCTCCTTGTTTATATATATTCTGCAGATCAATAGAGATCATATCCTGCTATTAATAAATTCCCTTTATTACTTCACTTATATATTTTCTAATCTAAATCTCTCCTCATTAGTTCCATTTGATCACTAAGAATACTTCCCCATACTCCAATGCAGGGTGTTAGTTCATCCATTAGTCACTGCTTCCCTAGCAGTCAGCCCCAAAGACTGGAACACTATATGCAAGCACAGTATATTTCACATGTGATGCAAATGACTAATATTATGTTTCGTTTTGTGAATTATAAAATAAACTCCTTCTGGAGATACAAGAATGCAAATCATGCAGAAAATTATTTGTTCAGATTGTCAACCATGTGGAAGAAGAGTGTTTAGCAGCTTTAATATCTGATCTCCAATAACAGATTGGATGAAATTGAATGCAGCTCATCTTGTGGTGCTCTTTTGGATAAAATCTGTGAAGAAAGCTCCTATAAGGAAAGTCCTGCATGTTAACATCCTGCGCTTTTATTTTTTTAAGAACATGGTTTAGCTCAGATGTCCTTTGGCAAAATTCTCTCTTTTCCTATTAGATGTTCTGCTCACCTACCCCCAGCTGACATCTTCCAACCCTTTAATGGTACCTCACAATTATTGCTTTTGAAGCCTTTTGGAATTTACAGCTGTATAAATGTCAGTGCTGTACTGTAAAAATATCAGCTATGTGAAAATCTTGGAAACCTGCCCAGCTATGATACTGCCAGGAATTTGGATATAAGTGGAACATGACTGGCTTGGATTCGAAGGAGACTAGAGTAAGTTTTTTTGATTGATTGTTCTGAATGTCAGAATATAGTTTGCTGTGGTTTAGATTTATCCATTCCTGCAAAGGAAGAAATTGCTCTGGCAGCTTCTCCATAAACCACATTGTTTGGGATGCCGCCAGGTGGTGCCACGAAGTCAGGGAAACAAGAGCAGTACAGACTCGGGGAAATCAGCCTGGATTGAGGATGAGACAGCTCCCCGGGACCTCTCCTTTCTGTTTCTAGTCGGACACTTCAATCCCAATCCTTTCCAGATTAATATATTTTTCATATATTTTCATATATTTTTGTATCACACTTCAGACACCTATTTTAAGACAGCTCAGGATGCTGTAGGGCAGTTGGCATGCCCTCAAAAATGTCCTTTTTATAAAAAGACAAGCTCTTCTGTTGTTTTTCCTAGTTCCTAACAAATGTTTAAAATCAAATGACGTGGAAAATCTAGTGATCTCTATGTCTTAATCCTTCATGCCTCATTTCTTTTGGATTAATATTTGACTGTGACTATTTTTGTTACTTAGTCATTGCAAAAATCAAAGCAAATTCTAGTGCTGCTTTTAAGAAATCAGTCATTCTAAGCTGTGTACCAGACTCTTTCTTCTGAGCTGATATTGCTCACATCCTGTTAAACTGTTGTCAGGATTATTTCCCATCTTTGAGTCTGGATGTAAAATTAAGTCCTGCTCGAATTTAAACATCAAAACTCACATGGAGTTTTATGAGGAAGCCCAGATGTCCATAGAGAGTGGAGCTGTAGTGTTGCTCTTGCCATAGGGTGGTAACAGGGCCAGGGAAATACCCTGTAGCCCCATCATTTCACACAAGCTGGGCAAAGGATGGGGTACATGGACTGTTTCTCAGCTTTTGCTCATGCAGGCAGAAGTAAAAAGAACATTGTAGTAGATCAAGAGAGGGGATTATCCCCTCTAATCACCCTCCATTATACCACATCTACATACTGCATCCAGTTTTGTATTCCCCAACACAGGAAAGATAATAATGGGAATGATGGGGAGAATTTGGCAGAGGTCATCAAGACATATTCCTGGATGTGAGTAGGATGAATTACCTTTGAAGTACTTTTCTCTATCCTCTGATTACAGGCTATATGAATCTCCTATGAGGTGAATTTCTGAAAGTTATAGGAGGGTCTGGACCAGAAGGACTGAAAGCCTGATTTTCTTGAGTGCCTAGCAGCTGCTCCAGCAACTGACTTGGACTTGGTTTTAAGCTTGTCCCTGTGAGTGTCTGGTTTGCCAGACCTTTTTCATTGGTTTCCACATGTGCAAATGTTAAGCTTTAGCCAAGCTTTCATCACAGGGTACTCACTGAATACATGTAAAACCTCTATACCTACACCACCATCATTCTGGCGACCCAATCATCATTTCAACAGTAATTTTTGCATTGACCCAAGAAGAATAAGTCCATGTCATCAGCTGGGTCAGCTTTTATGGGTAACAGATTCCATAGACCAGAAGCATCCTACAGACTTGTGTGTAGTCCTGAGAGAGACATGGGTGTGATCAGCAATTCCTGCTCTGTGATCTGCATTTGGGTGCCATGCCAATTGATGCTGTGATGCTGAGGTAGCCATGGAAGTCAGTATCTCCTGATTCCAGGGTTCAGCCCCCTAATCCACTCTTATTTTCAAAGGTGGAAGCTGAAGATGCTTGGCAGTGCAGAAAATTAGGCCTCTTGTGCAAGTCTGTAAATACAGCTATAGATGCCAAGATGACGTAAAGAAGAAAACAGATACAGCTGTCTCTTGCATAGCTGCTGCCTTATAGACTCCTGAAATTATTATTGCACACAGCTCTTGTTGGCCACAATTTAAATGGTAACAGCTGTAGCAGAAAAAAACATCCTAGTGTGTTCTTCACTGCATCTGCAAGACATAGGAAAGGAGAATACAAATTTAAAATATTATTTTTACCTCAAAGACACAAGATACATGGTGAAACTCTACCTCTCCTTAAAAAAAAGCAGGTATTCTTGGAAGGTCAAATTGTTAGAAAGCTGTTTGCATTATTTAGTCATCTCGAGATGATTTCAAAATTTTAATATAGTACAAAGAAATTATACTTTTTTTCTTTTATTCTTCTTAGTTTGCTATCCCTGCAAGAGCTCTATGCCAACAGAACATAGTCTCTGTGCATGCAGTCTCCTTCTGTAACAGTGACATTTAGGCACAGCTATTTAAGAACTCAGTGTAAGAGACTCTGCTACAGGTTGGGGAGTCTGTGACCTTTAGTGCAATAAAACAGTGGGATAACAAGGATCAAAATTCAAAGCCTGAGGACCCACAACAAGCATGGCTTGTGCTGAGCCCTTGGAGGAAAGGCATCTCTGGAGCTGTCTGTCACAGCTTGCTTGATATGTCACATTAGCATCTTTTCCACGCTGACCCCACTGAAATGTCACAGCCCATTTACCATTTATTTCAACCCAAGCATCCAGTGCCAGTGCTCGTGGCACAAGGTTGCATTAGCTCTGAAAGATTTCCTGTGCATTGGTCTGAAGACAGAAGACAAATAGGGGTGCTCTGTGCTCCAGCTTGGTCAGTCAAATTGATCTTTCAGAGCAGCCTTACATGAATTTATCCAGGTTTTCAGCACTGTAATCTGAGGGAAGTTTTGCTCTTGTGTTGCAGAGAAGCAGGCTCTCCTCCAAGAGGGATGGCAGATGTGTGTGTGGGAAGAAACCTCGACTAGTCCCTGCAGGAGGAATAATATAATCACAGAATCATTTAGGTTGGAAAAGACATCTCAGATTATCAAGTCCAACCATTAACCCAGCACTGCCAGGTCCACCACTAAACCGTGCCCCCAAGTGCCACATCTACACATCTTTTAAATACCTCCAGGGCTGGCTACTCCACCACTTCCTTGGGAAGCCTGTTCTAATGCCTGACCATCCTTTCAGGAAAGAAATTTTTCCTAAGGAAAAGAAGCTCTTTTCCATAGGTACAAGGAGAGTAAGGATGCTTGTAGCTGTGTAGGGTGCTCTGTCACCTTCTTCACAGAGTGTAGGACTTCCTCAGATCTTGCCTGTAGCATCAACATTTCTTTTCATGCTTGCATGTGTCAGTGTTTATCAGAAACAGCACACTCATCTCTAGAGGCAACGGGAGAAGAGACATGTCCCAGATGACAGATACATGTCTGAATGCACTCCTCCTCACTGGTGCTCAATGCTACTGCATGACCATGGCATAAGGACCTACATAGAACAGAGTAAAACTTTCCAACTCTTACATTAATGCCATTTTCTGGAGAAAAAAAAAAAAATTAGTAGTTTTATAGAGAAAGTTTTAGAAGCAATTAATATGTACATGAAGCAATAGCCAAATTATCCTTGTAAACCTTGGTCTACAGTTTTCAATACAGGGCAATAAAACCTGGGAAACAGGAGCTCAGTGTCCTTCAGCAAAAACCAAACAAAACCTTCCTTAGTTATTTTAGAAAGCTGAATAGCACTGCATAAATATATTTTCCTCCTTCAAAAGGCAGGTCACAGCAGCCTTAATTATCAGAGGGACAGAATGGAAACAACATAAAAATAAATCCTTTGAAAGTTTGCTCTCATTACCACATTTGGCATATTTAAGCATAAACACCATCTGTGTTTATCAAGAAACACAGCAATAGCTGCCGTCCGATCTCACAGTGACACCAGTGTTTACGGAAATTTACAGTAAGGGGCACATGCAGGGCTTCCACAGAAACTGAGCTTCCCTGAAATTATTTGCTCAGTCGCCAGCTGCTCACGTAGACGGAGGCACTTTTGCCAAGAGAAGAATCATCACAGAGAAAAGCAAAGCCTCAACTCTCTCACTGAAGTTTCTTCTGGCAACTCCAAGGAGGCAAATTGCTGCAAAAGTTACTCGCAGCAAAGGGTCAAGCCATAAAACACACTTTGTGCTTTTAGCGTTGTACCTGCCATGGCGGGAGGAGGAGCATCTGCGGCTCCGGGGTCAGCTCACTGCTCTGCCCTCCCCTCGTTGGCAGAATGGGAGCCTGCTGTCCCTCTGCCTTTGCAGCAGGCTGGGAATGCTGGAGGGGACTGCACAGCAGGCTGGCTAGGCTCTGCCCTCGGCTTGGCAGACCAGCTCCCAGGGAGGGAGAGAGTGGTTTGTAACCTGACTGGGTGCTGTGCTCTTGCACCAGTCTCTCTCATTCAGCTCTGGTGCAACAAGAGATCCAGGGGAGGTTGTTGGCAAACAGGTGCCGGTGGGAAAAATTCCTCTACAGATGCTGTGGTAGCTTGCTCTGCCAGCCACCTGTGCCCATGGGTCTGCAGCCTGGATTATGTTTATTTGGGCTCCCCTTGATCCTACAGCATCTTTCTGTGCAGAAACGATAGCAGGGTGAAAAGACAAGGACAGGAGCAGAAGCAAGACATGCCCTGCCTAAAGCCAGGATTCAATGCTGCCAAGGGGCAGTGATGGCTTCATCACAACCCAGACAATGTTGTCTAGCTCAGCACAGGCATTTGGAATCCTCCCATCAGGACCAAACTGTCCCATGGATGTGGATCCAGGCAGCTGATCAGCAACAACCAGCAACACATCCTCTGTGAACGTGAAGCCCTGAGCTATCTGAAACACAAAGACACAGGCAATGATAGGCCTGCCTTCACTACAGGCTGTGGCACCAGTCCTTGGTTCTCCTTTGCTGACACAAAAAATTTAGGCAGGCTGCTCATACTAAAATCCCAGTGTGTTTTAGCTTCACCATGCAAAAGAGCTGAATAAATGTCAATTATTTTTAGATGATAGAAGTAATTATGTGAATATATAACATGCTCTTTTACACTGAAAGATCAGAAGAAAAATGCATGGACATCCAAAGTACATCACCTAAGTCTGAATAGCCTGGAATAGCATCTGATCTCCATTGCTCTAGCATCATTTGTCCAAAACCAGTTAAGACTGATACTAATATTCTGAGCATAATTTGGCTCTGCCGTCTTGTAGAGGTGGCATTGAGTGGCCTGACTGTGATAGAGATACATTGAATCATGCAAAGGCAATCCAATTAAAATTAAAACAAATTAAAAATCCACAGTATTGATGTTAATTTTTTTCAATTGCAGCCTGATAGCTTTATGAGAAGCAGAACTGTGAAAGTTAGCAAAAGCCGTAGACAGCAGTTTCACTGCCTAAACTCTTTCACCAATATGTCCATAGTATTTAATTTGAATTTTCCTTTTCTTAATTTTCTCTCATTTACCCTAATTCCATTGTCAGTGTGCTTGCCTGATTAATTTTTTTCTATCAACAGTGTTTACTCTCCTCAGATATTTACAGACTACTTTTACATCTGCCCAAACACTGTGTTATATGTCCGAAAAACCTTATTCTGCTTTATGATTTTGCCTTAGAAGTTGATCACACTGGTCTTCTCCTGAAATTGTGGCTTTGCCCTGGATTCTGTCGTCCCACCAAGATGGTGGTCTCAGTGTACCAGTGTACACTCCCAGAAGCTGTGAAGGCAGTAAGGAAGACCTGCAAGGTAAACACCCTGTCCCAGACAGAGAAGCAATTTTCAACCTGTGCTTAACTCTAAGCACACAAGAAATCCTACTTTCTTTACTGAGATTACTCATGCCCTTAAAATAAAACCTTGCTCAGCTGCTGTGCTGGTGTGAGACCAGAGGGCTCTGTTCTACATCAAGCCCATTAAAAAAAGGTATTTTCACCCATTTTTCCATGACAAAATGCATGTGTGTGAGTAGAATTCAGGGTGTGTTTTCTTGCAGGTATTTGATTTGCTGTCCACTGTCCCTTCAGTGTCTCTGGATGTGCTCTTGTACCTGTGCTTCTCCTTCCTAAACATTTGGGGCTTATGTATCTTTCCTGAACAACTTCACATTCCTCCAAGCCAAGACACATTCTTGTTATTTGTCTGGCTTAAAAAGCACTTGGGCAAGTGGAGGGATGAAGAGGGTTTTGGTGATGTGTTTGTCTTGAGAAAATATTGCTTACAGTGGGAATGTAGGTGGAGTGGTTGCCTGGTGGATTTCTGCTGAGTCACTGGATTATTTTGTGCCAGCTCCAAGACTTTTATCAGTGCCTGTGGTGGTCCTAATGTTCCACCTCTCTTGTGGAACTTCCCTGGTATCTGTGAAGACATTGGTCCTTTTCTCCTGCTTCCCATGCAGACATTCCCAGTATCTCTTTTTCTCCTGTACATAGCCATTATTTTTGTGAGAACGATGGTACACATTGGCTTATGTCAGTCACAGTTTGATAGTGCAGGAATAAGGAGGAACACCTGCACACATGCTTTTCTGCCTAAACCATGGTATAGCAAGAGCTTCATTTCTGTAGCAAGCTTGGCTAAAAGAAGAAACAAGGAGTTGAGGAAACAAGGAGTTATCCCAGATGAGTTATGGAGAGTTGTACCGTGCTAATCACATTCTCATTCCTTTTAAGCGAACAACTGACAAAATCAGGGAGATCTGCAATGCTGAATGCCTTTAAAGACAGATCTTCTTTACTTAGATGTCCAAGTATGGGCCTCAGTCTGTAATGCCACTCCTACAGATTTTGTAGCTGAAGCTCTCCAGGTCTGGCTGCACATTGCACTGGTAAGGCAGACAGATGCTGGTGACTGCTTCAAATAGAACAAGCTTGAAGATGTGACATCTGTGGTGTGAGGGAAAAACAGTATCAGCATATTTAAACTCCAGGGGACCACATGAACAGTTGTAACATGCACCAGAGGCTTCATCTGTGATACTCAGACAGTGAAATGGCCACGAGCACAGCTCAGAGAGCTGGAAGATGTGTGGGGTAAGAGTGAAGGGCATCCAGCAGCCCGATGGTGAAAAATGGTGTGTGCCAATGGAGCTGCCATCCTGCCCAGCCACAGAGGGCATGAGCAGCCATAGCCCTACTCATGGGAAGGACACCCAGGCCTGGCACTGCCAGCACTGGTGGAGCAATTAACTGGGACTCTTGAAACACACATACACAGCAAGTCTCACCTCTAAGGTGATGGTAGACCTGGGCTCTTCTGTCTGTCAGGCTTATTTTTTCATGAGTTGAGATCTCACAAATCTTGTATTGTTGAGCCCAAGGAAATTTTCTTCTGGGATGCCTGATTGCTCCTTTTGACTCTTGTTTTGACCTAGAACAGATTGTAGAGCAACCAAGTGTGAAGGGAGTGCAGAGGGATGAACCCCATTGACTGCAACTGTACGTGTGAAGCGGCCATGTCCATGGCGGTGTGCATTTGCTTGGATAACCTGCCTGCACCTACAGCTCAGGTGATCCATGCAGTCCATTGCACTTGTATTGTTCAGCTTTTGGGAGCTGAACTGTGCCCAGGTGTTTGCTGTACCAAAGGGTGGCTGCTGGGGCTAAAAACTGTGCTGGGAGTGTGCTAAGTATTCCACCAGGACAGCTGCAGGCCAATGGTGGAAGCCCGTGTCCTGTCCCTTCCTAGTTTACCTGCATAGGTGTATCCAGAGACCAAAAGGAGGCCCAGAAGAAGATGGTCCATGCTGGTGAAGAGCAAGACAAGGACAGTCTCTGGCAGAGGTGACAGTGTAAGAGCTGAGCTGTAGCTGGATAACAAGCCACACCACCATACCACGCAGCTGAGTTGCCAAAACAGGTGAACCCTGACCTCTGCAGAGCCAGCAGGAGGTGTCAGGTTGGAAGGAATAGGCAGGCAGGAGGGGGAACAACCATGGACACCAGGCTGGAAGGACCCCCCATGCACCTGGGGACTGGATGGGCTATTTCTTTAAGAAAAATCATCCTCTGGCTCAGAGCCCAGACTCTCAAATCTGCTGTGAATCAAGCTGCCCTCTTTCAGCACTGCACATACCTTTCATATTTCTTTCCCTCAAGGAACTGTTTTATGATGATTAATGAATTATGAAGGTCACCTTTTGAGTCTTCAGCTCTTACAGAACTCCAAAAGAAAACAAAATCCGGAAGAGTTCCAGCTAAAAGTGTCATGGCAAATGCATCCATTTTACTTTATTTATGATTAAGTTCACAATGGACTTATTAAGTATATTCTTTAAATAAACAGAACTTGAGACTGTTTGTGAAATGCTGGGATTTTCTGCCTTAAAACATCTGCTGCCTATTTCTTATGGACCATTTGGGTAATACTAGAGCACATACAGATATGCATCTATTTCCTGGAAATTGCTTAAGCATACTTCTAAAATGTAGAAATCTGTACCTTTACCACCCAAGAAAACCAAAAACTAAAATGAATGAGACTGGGCAGTCTCTAGCTGAGAGAAATTCAATAAATCTACCCTGCACATGAACTGTGTTGGTATGTGAGACTGGAAAGCTTGCTGGCAGGAGGCAGGGAAGTTGACTGTAAGTCTGTATAACTCAGACTAATAATTCATGATGCTGTATAAAGCAACCTGGCTATTTGAGCACTGTGCTTTTTCTGATTGTGTGCCTATTGAATAAACATCTGGACTTGAATCTTCTTCCACAACTGATGATGCTCTGAATGGGAATTTCCTTTGGAGTGCCCATGTCATTATATGGTTAATAATTTATATCCTTGAGGAATCTTCCTTTAGATGCCAAGTATGAAGAGGCAGATGTTAGGAACATCTGCAGGATAAGCTTTTCATGAGATGTGTTCCTTGACAAATACCTCCTTGATGTTCGATCTTTCACCCCCTCTCTGTCAGTTAGAGTCCAGCTGAACTCTTGACATCCAGTGGTGCTATAGACAGTGTTAGACCTTCTCCAGTCTGGCTGCTTCTTGGCTTTCCTTTTCATAACTATCTTCTCCCTAATCAAAAGGAAGTCAGAAAATTAAGTCATACTCAGCCTTCAAAGTCCAGCTGCTGCAGAGTGTTCCTCAGCATTTCTTGCTGCTTCCTACCTTCCTTGCTCCCTCAGCCCATCACAGCCTTGATGTTCCTCTGAATAATGGTATGTCCTGCCCAGGTTTGATTGAGCCACACTGAACTGACTTTAAGGATGCAGCTGAGATTGTAAGCCCCTTTGAACATTTGCTAAGCTGCTGTCACATGGGGTGTAGATATCCCACTCCATTCATTTGTAGTGCAGATTGCTCTTCTGTTCTAGAAGAAAACAAAAGCCCAGTTTCCAGGGCTTTTCCATGTTGTTTACATGGCTAGACTTCACAAGTACCTGCCTGTTGCAGACAGTGTGATGAAACTCATTGTCTGTGCCTGTTATGCTAATTGTTGGTCTGTCCAGTAGATGAACAGGGACCATATAAGCTTGTGAGTTTTGGATGAAAGCTGCCCTAGACTACTATTTCCCTCTTCCAGAACTACCACACCTCATCAAAGACTAATCTTGCTCTAGACCTGGGAAAAAGAAGAGGAAAAAAAGCACATGGGTTGTAATATAATGTGATGCATCCTCTGGCTTGAAAAGGAGGCTTGAGAAACAGAGCAGCACTTTGTAAGACAACAATGGAAAGAGCCTTTCTGGTCCTAAATGATAGCCATGTGATCCCAGTAATGAGCAGTCACCCAATCACAATTCTTTAGGACATGTGACTTTAAACTACCTTCAGAGCACACAAATTATCTTCATGGCAGAAGGGTGAGTTGGTGCCCAGCTGTTCACATCTGCTCCCTTCACTCAGCTCAGGAGCTGTTCAGAGGACTTACTCTCTCAAGCCTTTGTGTAGCCACCTTCCAGCCTGGTGCTTGAAGGTTTTGCAGAGCATGTGTGCAAAGGCTAAATTGATAGCCAAGTTCTTTTACATTTATCTGGGGATGTACAAAAACACTATCACAACCCCTTAAGGATCATCTTAATTGTTTACAAATGCACAAATTCAAAGCACGTGAAATCTAAACTGCCTCTTTTTACTTAGTGATTTTGATCTCAGGTCCATTGTTCCCTTGGCCTTAACTGCTCTTAACCAATCAGTTGAGACACATCACATTTCTTCACTGCCATTTCTAAAGAAACATCTTTATGCCAAACTCTCTTATTCCTGCAGATGAAGGATTTGTCACTTTCTCAGCTGGCTAGCCACAAATGCAAGCCCACAACATCTGGTTTTACACTAGTGATTGACAGCACATATATTTATTCCTAACTAGCAATGTCTCCATAGCTGTCCTGTCAGCTGTGTCTGCCAAGACGGTGCACATCGCACGGCCTCACTGCTGCTGAGCTGCATCAGAGCGAAGGCACCTTGACCTCCGGTCATCACTCCAAAGGTTTCATATCCCAGGAACAGCTGTACTGATGCACATATATCTTGAAAGAGCGCCAGTCTGGATCCTGCATTGTCTGGATTTGTTATCAGTGAAAATGCACTGATCCTGCTGATGTTTCTTTTCTCTAGATCTTGTGTGGCTGAAAGGGAGGCTAAATCTGGGCATGACAGCATGCTTGATTGTTAGTACTAAAAATGGTGTCTCTGGGCCTTGGAGCTTCTTGCACTATTCAGGACAGTTATTAAATTCTCCACCAAGACATCTGAGGAGTGTTTTAATTTTAGGAAAAGAAGAGGGTCAGCCTTGTGCAGGAAAGAATTAGCTATTCATGTTCCCTTACTATGGAGGGTGTGGAAGAAGGAAGGAAAAACCTGGCAGGACCATTGTTTGCCTTGGCTTACTGAGAGCAAAAGGATGGTGTGATCTAGGATATGTCACTCAGAGAAAGTCCTCCTGATCAGAGCTTTAGCAAGAGAAGCAAGGATTCTTCCTCAGATCAATCTCATCTTAAACACACATTAGAGGAATCCTGCAGCAATTATCATCTAAACTGCAGGCTATCAGGTAAGAGGGTTTGCTACCTCATCCAGGAGTCATTAGAAGAGAGAAAACTTTCTTGCTTGAGGGACTTCAGCAGCCTCCCAGCTTGAAGTTTCAATTTTTTCTGGCAACAGCAACTGCCAGCTGATATTATTTCTCTCTCACCTGTGAAGAGAAAATAATAGCTCTGCCTTAGGTGTATGTTTTTGATGGAAGTTGTGGTTAAGAACAGAAATGACACTGAGATGCCAGAGTCTTGGCACCTTTGAGATGCAGAGCAATGTGTCTTTCAACTCTGCATGCACCAGTAGTGGGGTGGGCAATGCTCCCCTTCTCAGGCAGGGGACGGCCCATGGCCTCACTCCTTGGACTGGCTTTGCCAACACAGCAACTCTGTGTCTTGTGTGTGTCAAGGTGCACAGAATGCTGGGGATTTCTAATCTGGTGAGAAAGTAGGCTCAGCACAACTGCTGACCTTGCCAAAAAAGACCCTTACATGAATCAAATGAAGACCAAATATAATCTCTTGATAATAAAATTTCACAGGAATTAATCACGTTCATCTGGATTTCTGGAGTAGGAAGCTTTTGCTCTGTTCTGATTCAGTTAAATAATGATCTGTACCAGCTGCTGTAAACTGGGTGAGTTCACTTCTTTGATTCAGTTACGCCTATGCATTTTGGAGTCAGCATCCTCCTCCTGCATGGAGCTATCTTCAGAAAGCTTTGCCCTCCCATGGGGCTGGGGGAGCTTTTCTGCTGGCAGCAGAGGGGCCGTGTTGTCCCATAGCCCATCGTTCATGTGGGCACCACCTCCCACCTGGCCCATTGTGCGTGGAAGAAGCACAGACAACCAGAGGCAAAAGCCACAGTTTACAGTGAAGCCCCCCTTAAACTTTGTCTTTGCTCTGATGGTTTCAAAACCCTGGGTAATATTTCAGATGCTGATGTGCTGCATCACCTCCTCATATGCATTTGAGGTTGTTCCCCCCATCTCCCTCAGCTGCCTACCTTGCCAGGAGATCTGCCATCTCCCACCACGTCCCGGGGCACTGAGCACCTTGAGGGAAGGGACTGTGCCTCTGCACCACCAGTGAGATGGGGGCTGTGTCAAGAGCTCCCAGTCAGGCTGCTGGGGCTTGTGTAGGCTCAGCTCATATCCCTGTCTCTGCACTATCAGTATGGGGGCCTGGGGGTGGAAGTAGGGTGTCTCTCTGTTGGTTTTAGCTTCTATCAGCAAAATATCTTTTTTCAAGATTTGATTCTGTTCTGATTTTTTCTAGTCACTTAGCCATGGTCTCAGTCCTCCTGCAGTCTGAAGAGCTAATGGATAGTAGCATCTTTCAAGAATGACATGTACTTTCCTGAGGCATCTTTCACCTTTGGAGATATTCCCTTTACACAGAGATGACTCTCCCTTGCTTCTAAAGAGAGAACCCCTTAGAGGAAGATCTGTAGTGATAGATATTGCAGAGCCTAGGTGTGGAGCAGACAGAACAGTTATAGAAAGAGGTCATTTCAATTTTCCAGGTAGGCTAAAGTATCCAGGCAGGACAATGAAGTTATTGCTCTCAAGGCCTGCCTATTTTAGACCTTTATGCCTAGGTCTCTGTGACAGGTACTAAGAGTAAAGTGTTGCACTTCACAAGCATTTCTGCCAGACTCGCTGACAACACAGCAGCAGCTGGAATGGGCAGTGGTGATTTCCACTGTGCTTTCCAGTTGGGAGTTGGGACATCTTTCATAAACCTTCAAGGAGAAGAAACATAGCAATGAATAGATTTAGGTTCTGGCCTTCTTTTGTTCTTGATTGGAACAACTCCTGTCCTAATTATAATCATTTGCCATGTGATTTTAAAGCAATTATGAATTGACTGTAATGCATGCAGATTACTGATCTCTCATGCACAAAATTAATTTACTCTGCCAGCAATTTCAGACACTGAACTTCAATTGGTGACTCACAGCTTTGCGTAAATGATTCTACAGAAAACCAGTGAAATAGTAAACGTTCAATACACATTTTTCTTTAACAGAATCTTCATTATTACTCCTTAAAAGGAAACTTTGCCAGTGAAAAAGAAAACACTCCCACGCAAACACAATTTAACTGGATACCTTTTATGAGGTAGGAGATTGTTTTATAACTGATGTGTTTATTATGATTACACTTAATTACAGAAAAAAAAAAAAAAAGAAAGAAAATCACATGGGCAGAGAGAAGCTGAGAGGAAAACATTACCAGATTTCTTGTCTAAGAGTCACTGGGTCATCTCTGCAGGTGCTGAATGAGAACTGCTGCAGGTCTAGTAACAGTGGCTGGAGGATGTAGCCCAGGAGGAGAAGCTATAAAACACAGAACAGTCCTTAAAAAATAGACGCCCTTCCAAAACCACAGGCTGTTTATGAAACAGGCTGATTCAGTCAAACCAATGGACATTCCTGCTTTGCAATCAATAAAGTAGACTTATGTCTGATGAAAGAGTTGAAAACTGCATGGAAATCACAGAATCTTAGAAAGGTTTGGACTTAAAAAGCACCTAGAAGTCCTTCCCAAATCTTGGTCAACTTTACTAAATTATTCAAAACAATTGCAGACAAGACTGCCAGGGACCCATCTCAAACAATTCCATACACCAGCACTAGCACAGTGGCTCTCCAGGCTCTCAGGGAAGCAGCAGATCCACTATATATGCACAAAGGCCATTTGTCAGGAACTTCTGGATGTTAAGAAGCTTGGGAAGCTAACCTGGGAACTCAGGAGATCTCTGCCCAAGGAAGAAGCCAGCCGTCTGATTAAACAGGGATTGATAGCTTGCCATAGGAACCTTACAGCTGGTCACACTGTCAGGAGAGGGAACTGATACCAAAACCCTCAGTTCCAGCTGAAGTTGTGCCAAGCAGTTCAGGATGCAGAATTAGATCAGTCAGTTCCTTGGCCTTTGTCATTGACTGCCCAATGCTCTCTTCAGAATATTGTAATGATAAATTTATTGCTGTTTCATAAAATATCACATACAATTGCTTGCTTATGAACCACATTGAGACTATTTGACAGCAGAGACCATTACCCAGATGGAGAAGAGTGTGCTAATTCACAGCACCATTTCTGGGAGGGCAACCCATGGCTGTGAACATCAAGATCAGCCCCACTGACCAGAATTCCTAATCCCCAGCTCTGAAGCAAGTGTGCTTCTGTCTATTCTATACAACACTTCTGAACACCAGGCTTGTCCTTTTTTAACTTACTGATATCAGCCACAGCATCTGAGGCTTAATTCACATAAAGATAAAGTCCTGCTGGGTCCAGAGAGGGCCAAGCCAGGCCCACAGTGATGAAAGAGTGTTGGAGACCAAGTGTTCAGTGGCCTCACGAGTGGGAGTTAACAAACAATGAATTACTTCTCTTTTATCTTTTATATAGATCTTGCAGCAGTGCACTCAGGGAGAGGAAACATAAGAGCCACTTGGAAAGGAACAACAGCACTACAGAGTGAATGAAGCCTTTATCACACAGCCCTCCAACAAAAGCAGGATTCCATGGCTGTGGCAGAGGAGTAGCAGTTCAGTAGCGCTGCAGCCCTACAGGTATATACCTTCAGGCAATCACATAAGCTGAGGTGTCACAGGATCCAGTGCAGATAATTGAAGGGGACCATTAGGGAGACAAGCATAGGACAACTCTTTGTTCCACAGATCTGCAAATACTTCACATCAGCAAACAGGTCAAAATATCCTGGGCACCTCTTGTTTTTGTGTCCTGAGTGTGTGCATTTGCTGTCCGGGGCTCGGGCAGGGACCATGGGCAAGGGCTTGACCTTAAATACAGTCCTTGTCTAAAGGTGAGTTGATAACCAGGGTCCTCACACTCACCCCACAAATGTACCCAGAATGAAGCAGAGGTATACAGTCCTCATTTATCTGGAAAAGAGAGGGAGGCAAGTGTGCAGTGTTGGCATATTGCTGGGAAACACCTGTGGAAGCACTGCTGGCAAAAAGGTGGTTGACTGTGATGCTGCTGGGGACAGCAGTTACTAATTTTACTGAGTTAAATGGAATTTGGTGGGACTTGCCCACTAGACAGAAAGTCCTGGAGACTAGATTCAGGAATTACTGTACTTAGACCACATATTTGGTGGTATCCATTCTAAAGGCAGCTGTGGCCAATGTGACTATAACTTCACATTATCTTAGCATTCTCCATTTTCTGCATCTTTCTGGATTCAGGAGAAGCTAAGAAGGACAAAAACCAACCCAGGGAATATAGACATCCAGGCAATTAACACATCAAATGTTTTTTCTGTCTCTCTGTCTATCTACCCATCCATTCTTGTATTTATCCATCCATCCCTTCCTTCTCAGGTACAGTCTACAGAGAAGGGCATGGTTGAATTGGGTCAGCCAGGAGATGGGACAAGTGGTAATCTGTGATCTTCCTTGTCTTCTGACTTCTACCCTGCCAGAAGTAGAACCCCAGTGGTATTTTCACTCAAGCTCAAGAGAGCCTTACTTGACTCTACACTTAGCCCAGGCTGTCCAGTAAGAACTTGCTACCTTTGTCTAAGAGACAGATGTCTTTGCTGGCCAGGGGCCACACTTGTTTTTGTGAAAAACACGTAAGTGGAGTAAAGGTATAAGAACAAGGAGTCTTTAAAGGATGTACCTACTTTACTGAGTAGAAGAGACCCAGAGAGACAGCTCAAGTACTGAATCCCCCAAGCAGTTGTCCACACTCTGAGTTCATTCCCTGACTGCAATCCGGATGTCTTCAGCTATCTCTTTTGAAGAGAAATCTCATACAAGAAGGACTAGCCCTGAGCATTGTGGGCTCTCAGTGAAGGAGGCTGGGGTATGTCTTCAGCAGTATTTAATCTCCAGAATAACTCATCTAGTCTCCACTGTGTTTAGCAGTGTGGACAAAGCTGTGGAGAATCTGGCTGGTCAGTATATGGATAATTGATCTATCCTCAAGTCATGAGCATATCCTTAGACTTCAATAGCAAAAAAGGGAGAGAGAAGTAAGGAAGTAACCAAGTTGTTCATGATCCTGGAAATGGAATAGAGTTGAAAGCCCAAAAAGGAATCAAGTAGTAAAAGTGGAGGTGAGGCTACCTGTATAAAAGTTTGAGAAGCTGTGATTCAGGGAAGTCCTGACTAGGAATAGCCAGGTTTTCTTGGCTAAAAGCAAATATATTGCTCTTTGGAGAGATATGTGAAGTGTTTCCAGTCTCTGACCCCTGAGTAGATTTTGATCAAGCCAAAGGCAACTTGAATTCACTCCTTCTCCGCTGGGAACAAAAAGTGACATGAGAATCTGATGGTGGCAACTTCTCTAAAATCACTGATTGGATCTTAAGGGATATTCAAGAGCTGGTTGATTTGGTTGTGCTTCACTGCCCAAAACGTGAAACTGGAAATAGTAAAGCCTAATTCAAAGTCTTCTTCCTTGATGTTCAGGCAACATGTGTTCCCCAGGAACAGGGATTTAAAAGGATTTTGGAAAGTTCCCCTTCCAAAAGATAGTAAGACCCAGAGGAGCATCTCGTCTGCATGGAAAAGCCTTCATCCTTCTTCATGGCTGCTTACGTTTTTTTGCTCTCCATTCTTTTAGTACCTACAAATGAGAACATAGTGATGCTTTGCCCACCTCTTCAGGCTCCTTTGGATGACTCAGAACCACTGTGTGCAATTTTGTGACTTAAAAGATAAAGAGGGAAGGGCAAAGCTCTACCACTTGTTACTGTACTTAAAGCTGTAATTGTGTGTAAGTACTTGCAAATATCAAGGCCATCTTTGGAGACAATGATGTGTAATGGCTCTTCCAGCTATATCGGTTTGTCCAGTGGAACATAATGGCTAAATCAATGTAAAGTGTCATGCATTTCTTTTTTCTGTTCTCCCTGGGGCTGTTCTTTCCAGTTACGTATATTCAGCTTTGAACTCTAGAAAAATCAATGAAGATTTAGTTGTTCTCAAAAAACCCCAAGCTAAAAATTTAAAGCATTTTCTGTCATCTTGGTGTGGAATATGTAATCCCTCTCCCCCTCAAGTACCCTTCAGAGCATGTGACTCAGCTAGCTTTTGTTAAATAAACAGAAGCATAAAAATAAGTTTTTACTTAAATGGGTTTTTTCCTCGAATCTCATTCTTAAACATAATCAGTGAAGTTTTATTAGTAGTACTGTCATAAAAGAAACACTACCACTTTGCTGTTCCTGAAAAATAAAGGTAGTTTTCACTCCCTTCAAAATGAAATGAAAGAAACTGACTGCTGAATCCATGCTTTGACATTTTCCTTGTGTCAAACCCTGGTTTTCAGTTCCCTTCTACACAATAGAGATGCTCATGATGCAGTTAGGCAATGGCTGCAAGAAGACAAGGCATAGCTATCAGACTGTATGGGGGAATGATCTGAAAATAATTTTTAAAATGAGCCAACACGCTAAGCACAAACCAAAATATTTCTATGTTTATAGAAAACTAAATCTTTACAGAAGATGTAGAAATGCATTTGCAATAAAACCTTCATTTTAGCACTTAGATCTTCACAGTGGCTCTTGCTTCCAGTACAACTTTCCCTGCTTTAAGAAAATCAAATACCACAACCAGTAAAATAATGCCTTACCTCTCAGGCCCCCTTTAGAAGCAGTAAAGTTTCATACCCTAAGATATAATTCTGTTCTTACTACATAAAAACCTACGATTTTCAGGAATGATGCAACATCATCAGAACATCTCCCTGCAAAGTGTATCAGGGGCCTTGGGGGCTAAAGGCATGGCACCCAGAAAGGTTTGGCATCACAGGCAGACTGCTCAATAAAGCAGTGGGAACACTGAGCAATCCAGGGCAAACAAAGCAATTCAGTACTGTTTCAGAAAGTTCTTGGTTCTGATTTTAGCAGCCTGGATACTGGAAAGTCAAAGCATCTGCTTAGGAGCATCAGGATTTCAACAGGTAAAAGCTGTGAAAAATACCTTCATGGCTCCTCTTGGCCTGTTCCTCTGATTTATATATTTTATAGTATTTATACATTCTTCCTATGGGTTGTGTGGAAGTTTGGGAGTTTTGCTTTGCAAACAGAAGAAGACTGAAGTAGATTCAACAGCCCAGCTCAACCAGTTGCTTGCACTTCTTCTGAGGAAGGAAAGAAGCCAAATCCTCTGGCAGCATGGTGGTGTATTGGGACACCATCTGGGTTACTGCTGACACTGCCAAGCAGGCAGGATGCAGAACCAGGCACAGCCATTCTGGTGCTGATTCTGTACCCCAAGCACCCTCATCTCCTCCAGTAATGAGCTCAGTACTGGCATTGAGTTGACTTGGGTCTGGTAGGAAGAATGTGTAAATCCATTTTTGGGGGAAAAAAACCCAAGCTCTTTAGCTGCAGCTGCTCAGCAACTGATGTCATCAAGACTGTGTTTCATTGCTTTAAGTTGAAAATATTTTTGTCAAGCATCTTCCCCAACTCTTATGTAAGAGCAGACCACACGGGGTGGAGAATGCCAGGAACTGATGTACACTTCCATCTGTGGTCACATCATCATAACTTTTGTGAGCAGAGGATAACAAAGAGGAGCTTGAACACTGAAAAGGCTTCTTGTAATGCCACTTGTCAAACATGATGTCCTTGCAGGCCGTTTGTGGGGAGCAGGTAAGCCAGGAAATGAAGCTGGAGGGTATGGAGTGTTTGGCTCTATAAGGAAGCAAAATAGTCCACAGCATTTTGTTCTGGTTTATCTCATTCTCTCTCCCATCTTCTCTGGCTCAGCCAAGCATCACCAGCCACACTGCAGGAATCATCTGGCACTTTTCTTAAAAACCACAAGCCAGCTTCAACTTGACTGGTGTGTTCAGAGTAATCTGAGAGAAGTTAAACCAGCAAATTAGATTCTCTCCTCATCTGATGAGCAGAAATTTCTGGAGAGCAAACTGCAGAAACCCAGGCATGTCAGAGGTGGCTCTGAGGACAGGTCAAGCGCACAGGAGTTTGAAACATGGTGTTTTGAGATTGCCTAATGCAAATGAGGTTTCTGAAGGAAGAAATAAATCTTGGCCAGCACTCAAGACTCTGCTGGAAAGTGTGTGGAGAAGAGCACAAAGGCTTGAGTAAACCTGGTGCTTTCCAAGCCTTGGTGTCCTAGCTGGGCAGGTGTAGAGGATGTCCCTGTGGATGCATACAAAATGCTTCTCTCTTCCAGAAGGCTCCTGGAGGATGCCCTGGTGAGACCCTTCCCTCTGAAAATGCATGAGAGGTCAGTTAGCAGGAGATGACAGCACCTCCTTTCCACCTGGCTGGACCATCCATCACCCATTCAGGCCACTGCAGCAGAGACAAATCCAATTACGAGCTAACCCACCAGATCCTCCATTCATCTCCTTCTGTAGGGAGAAAAAAATCCTCCACACCAGCCTATGCAGCAAAAAATACCACCACCCCAGTAGCTCACATTTGGGAATGTTGGGAGGACAGGGTACCCTGCTCTGCCTGGGCTGGAGAGGTGATGTCCTCTCTCTTGGCAAAAACAAGGGCAGGAAAGAGATGCAGCACCCCAGCAAGGGGTGCAGAGACAGGGATGGGGATGGGGATGGGGACAGGGACGGGCAGGCAGTACAGGCTGTGTGGTTCTGCACCCCACCACAGAGGACCAGGAGCTGTCCCCAGCAGGCCTGGAGCCAGTGCCTCTGCTGGATCAGGAGCTCAGCAGAAAATGTTACTTAGACAGAACTCAGCAGAGGTTTAACACTGCATTGTACACCCAAAACCAGTCCATGCTAACAAGATGAGACTATGTATTTCTTATACACTGGAAAACAGGAAAAAAACAGTACTTACAAAAGACTCTGTAACTTTCTTTTGTGCTCTTTCTTTTGTGCTTGGCTTCAGCTGCCTCATGCTGGTCTCTGTGAGGCTGGGGACAGACAGCAAGATCCCCACACTGGGCCACCACACAGCCAAGGGTACTTCCTGCCACAGAAGGTGCATTGAGGTTCCTGGGCTCAGGGTTTACCTGTGCACAGAGGGAAATAAGACTCAGGAAGACTTTTCTGAGCATTATAAATTTCTGGTGGAGATGGATCCTACCAGGCCTGGAGTAAGAGCCTCCCACGGTTGTTCACATATCACTGATGCCTATAAGTACTTATTGAGCTCATTTCAGGAAATAGGACTAATGCCCACATCCCACCCTCTCTAGAGGCTTATTTCACTGAGTCAGGGCTAAACTGTGTCAGTAGCTCCTCCTTGGTGGGATCTGCCCCAGGCAGCACCCCCCAGCTAAGGCTTGTGCACACAAGGCTCCTGCTTCCTGCACTCTTCCTCCCTCAGCTGTCTGCTTTGGCTCTCCTCGCTGAGCACAACCCTCTGCCCCATGCTGATTGATAGTAACAAGGGCCTGGTTCAAATTAGAGCTGTTGATAGCAGCAACTTGCTCAAGCTTTCAAGCACAGCCCCAGGGAGATTAAACAAAGTTGTCAAAGTCCCCAGTGAGCAACATTTCCAACAAGTATAAGGGATGAATCAATCAAATTTCCTCAATCCTGGAGGAAGAGGGCAACAGGAGAGCAAGCAGATGATGTACAGTAACCAGCATTTCCTTTCCCAAAGCACACCAACCCCTGTCTGGCACTCTAAAGAGCTGCAGTTCCCAGGTTTCCATGACTCAATGATTTTGGCTGATACCACTTTCCTTAACTCACTCCAATGGATTGCATCACCATTTTCTTAAAGTACAGAAAAGCTGGAGAAGGGAGAAAAATCACCACAAACCACCCTTTATCTTTCCTAATTCTGTCTCCACATTAGTAGATTGATTTAAAAATCATATCATTTAAAAGATAAGCTTTGGAGCTCAGGATGTTCTCTAATTTTCTGAACCTTTGGGTCACATTAGATCATAGCCCATCACTTTTCTTTTAGTGTGTGAAGGCCAGAAATTTGCATTGAATGACAGGAGAGATTTGTCTCCAGGAGACAAGGATTTTAAAGTAAAAGTCACACCACAGGACTCATGCTGTCAAAGCAAAAATTTATAACATTAGAAATAATTTAGAAAAATTGGTAAGAAAATCTAGCCGGCCTTTGCTTTCTGGTGAGGAAAGTGACATTTTCTTGAGAGCAGCAGCAAAGACTACATGAATCTATCTTTGTTTTTCAGACAGGAGACACTCTCTGTAGTTGTTAGCAATAAAATCTTCTCTCAGACTACCTGCTTGTATACAGATATTTTCAGGAGAAGAAAAGGAACATAAGAAATAGAAAAAAAAAAAACAAAAAAAAAACAAAAAAAAACAAGATATAAAAGTCTTCCAAGTTTCCATTTGCTTTGGGAAATCTTTCATTATGGTCTTTGATGCCACAAAGTGCCCTTAGGACTAAAATTGGTATTGACAATCTTCAAGAGGCCTTCTGAGGCTTCCCCATTTCAAATGTTGTTTAAATAGTATAAACTATTACAGCAGTTGTGTTGTACTGCTTGAATGCACACTGTTATATGTACAATACTTGCCCCCCAAAACAGACATCATCTTCCTTATTCCCACCCTTTGCAGTGTGCAAACACCATCCCAACACCAGAACTACATCCCACCTTGCTTGCAGTTTTGCAGCAATTTCTGAGTGTTCCCTGGGAACTAAAACAGACCAGTGAACATCCATGGGTTATAAATCACTTTTGGAGAGCAGTGAAACTGCACATTGCACAAGCTCATCAAAGAATAGGCCGATTTCATTAGGTAATGCAGAAGTTTGGGGGTGGTTTTGCTTTTCTAACATCTTGTTTTAGCTAACTGGGGCAGAGATTTGTGACTTGGGATGTCTGTGAATGTCCTTAACTGTGGCTCCCGTGGGGTAAGCCTGACCTGCAGGAGGGCTGGGGAAGAGTGGATGTGATTGGATGTCACTGTTTTTTTCTGGAAATGCACATGCTGATGTGAAGAGCTTCAGCCCAGGTTTGGCTGAAGTTTTTGGTGAAGACAAGGGTGGGCAGCACAGGCAGGGGTGGTAGCCCTTGGGGCCTCCCCTGGGGAGCAAAGCTGCACCCTGAGCACCAGGGCTTTCCTCTGCAGTGAGTACAGAGCCCCGCATTCCACACTCAATAGCGACGGATGAGGCAGTGCAACCTTGCCATGGCATGCTGCTGAGCTGGAGATGGAGAAAGTGTCCTGACCACATGACCACAGCTGTGTTGCTTTTTGACATGGGGAGGACAAAACTAATTACTGCTGAGAGTGGAAATTATGACAATTATACCAGATTTCTGCTGGTATTTGCTGAGTGATTCCCTAAATTAAGTAATCTAAAATGCTCCCTGGCTGGGTTCAAGCCACTGCTGACAGTCATGCTTGAGAGCACGGGTTCCCTGCTAGATGGGAGCTGCTCCAGCAGACCAAGGGACGTTTCCAGTTCCATCTCACCCAGTAGTATTCCCAGTGCTGGTGCTGGGGAGCCATGCAGCAGGGAGACTTGTTCTGGTTTAGATTTCCAGCCCCCTTTCAAGATCAGCAGCGCACATTCCCTGCATTTCTCTGGGTCCTCCAGGAAGGAGCTGATGGGTGAGTGGGCAGCTTTCAGCCCCATTCTCCAGGGGAGGGTTAACAGCCATTTTCCCCAAGGAGTTTGTGTGCTCACAGGCACCCACTAGCATGGCTTCACTGTTTTCCAAACCATGAAGAGATGGAGCTCCTGATAGTGAAGGAATGAAATGCATTTTTCTAGACCAGAAAATGGGAGGGCCAGAGAGAGCCCTTGAGGATCTGGTCATGTGGAGAAAGGAGCTGAAATTGGCAGAGACTCACAGCTGAACAAAGCAAGATGGTACATTGAAGAGATGACCAAAAACTGGGGCAAAGCAGGGCTTAGGAATTCATCCAGCTTTTCCAGACCCAGTACAGTAGTACCTAACTCCACTGCCTTCCTCTTTCTTCTTAAAAAATTCTAAAGGGTGAGATTGTATGGGATTGATGTGCTCCTTTTCCAGACCTAACTGCCCAGACTCTTAAAAATTATGTTTAAATTTCTGGCCTAAATCCCTGTGCTGCAGCTTATATCCATTATTTGCTGTCTTCTCTACAGCTGACATGAAGGAGACAAGATGAGCCCCACAGAGATAGAGCTGAACTCCTTCAGGCAGGAGGGCTCCTCAGCACTAAACCTGTGCTTCTCAGAAATTAGGTGAGATCTGAGCTTATGCCATGGACCCAAAGTGCAAACACATGGGGGATTGCAGTCTGAAGGTGGGATGACAAGGAGGAACGCCTGTCACCTGACGCCCTAAATCCAGCTGAAGGCCTGGAAGATCAGAGAAGAGTAACAGTGGCCCAGGGAGTATGAAAATGACAGCTTAGGAGCAAACTATCCCCTTGTGCAGCATTTTGTCTGAGCAAGTGTCTTCTCACTTAACTGACATGCAAAACAAGAGATAACAACTGGAAGCATAGGCAGGTAACCAAAATGAGCCTGTAAGCATTGGTCATTCACTCTGGGATGATATCAGAAAGGACAAAGCTTGGCTGGAGCTTAGTCTGCATGGCACAAGAAGAAACATGAAGGATGGATGCTACACGTGTCTTAGCAGCAGAAGCAAATGTGGAGAAATTGTGAGTGCATCATCAAATGTGTGAGCCAAGCTATTGACAAGATGATAAGCAAAAAGACCAAAGCATTTAGTGCTTTTTTTTTGCATACATTTCATTGGCAAGGCTTACTCCCACACCTTACAGATCCAGCATGATTTGACAAGAAGGGGAGCAACGAATAAGAGGAGGAACAGATGAAGGTCTGCCTTGAGAAGCTCTAAGTATTGGGATTCAGGTGAGCAGGTGGGATTCACCTGAGGGTGCTGATGTGACCTCATGGCTGCTGTCCATTATCAGAACCTCCCAGTGATCAGAAACAGCTCTGATAGCTGGAAATCCTCCTGCAGTATTTTCATGCAAAACCTGAGCAAACATGAATTGGATGAACAAATTGTTAGATGGATTGAAAATTAGCTGGATCAAAAATTAGCTGGACCATTAGGTCAAAGAATAATAATCAATGTTGTGATGGGCCATCTGGCAGCCAGTAATGATCAGAGGACCCCAGGGAATGACACAGGAGTTGATATTGTTCAATATTTTCATCAGTCACCAGGCTGATGACACAGAGGGCACTTTCAGCACATATACAGATGGTAATAGATTAGAAGTAATGACAGCCATCTCCATTTGGCAGAGCTGGCAGAGGCAGTCCAGAGAGACCTTGAGAAACTTGGGATGTGTGACAATAGAAATCCCATGGAGTTTAACGACAGCAGTGCAAACCCTTTGCTTTGGTGTAGGATGGCATCCTTTTGCCTATACAACAGCCATGCAGGGAAGGACCTGGGCTTTGCTATGAGACTTCAGCACAACTGAAGGGTAGTTATTGCTCCCTTTCTACTCAGTGCTAGTAAATCTGCCCCAGAAGTGTTGTCCCATTTAGGGACAACAGTTCAGTAGTTCATTGAGAAACTGGAGATACTCCACAGGATGGTCAGTGGCCTAGACCACATGAGCCACAGAGAGATGCTGAGGGACATGGATTTAGGTAGTCTGGCAAAGAGGTGGCTTAGGAGAGGTCTAAAATCAGCCTGAATCTGCATGAAGAGGGATGACAAAGATAATGGAACCAAACTCTCTACATTAGTGGCAAGCTATAGGAAAAAATCCTGATCTTCACTGAGGTGAATGGGTTTGTCTCTTCAGGGGCCTGAAGGAGTGGACCCCTGTGCTGGAATTCTGCCCACCTACTCCAGCTGACACTGCCTATCTCTTCTGTGAGTGGCCTCAGGTAGCTCCCTCCAAGCACTGCCCTGGGAACAGCTCATTCCTGCAAGATGTCTCCCAAAAGAGCATGGATGGGGTGGTGCTAGGTCCTGCCCACACAGCCTTTAACAGAACCTTATTGGGCATTGCACTCTAAAATGCCTCCATGAGCCTCATGAAAAACACAAAGCCTGTTTTGCATGCTAAAAATACCACTCTTATGGGCTCAAACACAGCTCTCAAATAATTTGGGGTATTTTGAACTGCAGGGGGAAAGAAAAAAAAGGGAAAAAATATCATTAAGGACCTGAGTATCCCAGAGGGCCCAGAAGAGTCCCAAGACTGAATATTATTTCATGTAGACCATGCTAATCTAGGGGCAATCAGCTTTTAGCAGAGTGGGTATGGACAGTCCACTGGATGTCAGGACTGGGATTCAGTCTCCAGCTCTCTTAGAGCTGGAAGCATAGGCACAACCATGGAGACTTTCAGGCAGTTGCCAGGAGGAACTTCCCCAGTGTCTATGTCATGTTTGCCAGCTCAGCTCCCTACTGGGAGGATGCTGAAGATCAAGAAGGGCACAAGCAGTGGGAGGAGCCCATTGTGTTGCCTCCAGGTGAGCAAGAAGCTTTTATAATTACCAGCTCCCATTGTACAAGACACAGGCACGTGCCTGGGTGGTGTGGCTGGACGCAGAACTGACATCTCCTTACCTCTGCTCTCTTCTGTCCACATGAGGGGGGACCCCTGAAATTCCCAGTTTCCTCTTATGTTTTTCCTTCACTATGCAAGAGGACAATGCAGCCAGCAAGACAGCTCACCGGCCTGGTTAAAATAACTCAGTTCTGCTTAATGTTTTTCTTTTATTTTAGCAGCTTCATATTTGAAGGTCTCATTAACACAGACAAACAGATTGTAATGCCTTGTAAGCAAGCTTGATCAGAAATCCCTGAAATAATCAAAAGCCTCGGAAAACAATTCATTGCATTTGATGCATCAGTTCTTGGAATTGCAGCTATATTAGGCAATACATCTTCGTTCACTCACATTAAGCTAATTGAATGCATATTTATTGTGCACTGTTCTTCAGCATCCAGGCAAAATCAAAGAAGCCTGTTTCACTCACAAGGTGGTAATTTTGCATAAGGAATATGGACAGATTTACATCAGACTACTAATGCTATTCCATTATTCAACACCAGAGCTAAAATTAGGAGTCACCTCAACAACCAGATGCATATTTTATCTTCAAGGTAAGAGCCTGAATTATCACCAACCTCTGCCTCCTGCGTATAACCCTTAATTCTAGATAGGCTCTTCTACAGCAGGATCATTGGCATGAGAGAGGCACATGAGACTCAAGCTAACCCTTATGTTTGCATCTTCCTGTTTAAATACTGAAGGGTCACCAGAAGTCACACTCCATCTGCATCCATTTGCTATGTGCTGAAAAAACATGAGCATCCAGATATGACATTTTATAAACATTTTTTTAATAGCAAATCACTTATTGGTACCTGTTTGAAGGAAATGAAGCCCACCTGCACCTGACTGAACTCACTGCAGAAGCACCAGTGCTTTCCCAAGGCCTTCCTTATAATAATACAGCATCTTTCCCCCTGCTGTGTGGCTGAGGGATGGGGAGCCCCTAGCACAGAGCAGGTGCTGTAGCTCATCTGCACATTGTAATAACAGCCAAAGCCTTGTTGTGCAACAGCCACAAACCAGCCCATTACGAGGCTTTTTAATTGGCCATATGTGAGCAGCACTTGGGCAGATGTAAAAATTCCTTCTTAACTAATGCCGTGTTTAAGTATCTTTAATCTGCAGGGACATTGCCACTTGAGTGGGATACTGGGCACCTTGAAGAAAGCAATAAACCCAAGCAGAGCTCTCTGGTTTAGCCTCTATATGCTGTCTGAGACATGAGGTATTAGAGAAAGGGTAAAAAAAATCATAATTTTGATATAAAATCTTCAAATGCTCCTCCTGCCTGTACTGATGGAGTGGTTACTTCATGTCTAAAGCCCAGGTCAGCTTTTCCCCAGCTCAGTTCAGAGGCTCAGAGATGGTGCAGAATGAAAAAATACTGTGAGTCTGGACTGTGGACTTATCTCCTCATTGCTGGGGAGCACAGACCAAGGTGCCCCCACGATGCAGGGTGGTTTCTCCCTGTGGAGGAGAAAAATGATGTATCTCAGGCATATCCCCTTTCCCTGGGCTGTAGTGCATGCTTTACTCAGAAGCTGCTGAGGAGTCTCAGAGGTGAGGGCAGGCTCCCCAGCCACGGGCAGGACCCAGGGCCAACTCCTGGAGGAGCAGCTGCCCTCCTCACTGGCCCTGGGCACGCTGGGGTGACAGCCAGGCCTTTTCTTTCTCAGCATCTGAGTGCAACCAATGAGTTTTCAACCAAATCAGCCAAATCACATCCATATTTATTGCCTGCTGTTTTGCTACAGGAAGGCAACACCTCCTTATCTGCTTCAGATCCTGAGGGGCTGCCAATACCATGCTGCCGTCGCTATGGTTTCTTCATGTTCTCTGCACTCCTCAGGCTTCTGCCAGATCTGTCTTCTAGGGTTAAAAGAGACATTTGGACTTCTAGTACCAAAAAGAAATGGTAGCATTGGGAGGTCTGCTTGCTGAGCGTGGTTCAGATCAAGCCACCAATCTCTTAAAGGCTCGTGAAAGGGTTCAGGCTCTAAGCCCCAAACAACAGGCACATTACTTTTCTGGCTCAGGGATTTGTTTGCAGGAGTGGAAGGAAGTACCAGCTGCAGGACAGGAGTCTGTAATTCACCTCATTGCCTCAGCTGAGGGAGAGTGTAGTCCCCTCTGCTCTGAGCTGCCCCCAGAAACAATATTTGTTGATATTGGCTTAACCATCTCAAGGAATAAAATTACTAGGAAATGTTACAAGGACCATTTGAAACCTGAGAAGAGGATATTTTTAGTAATGTGGAAAGAGCCAAATACCTTAGAAGAGAAATATTCCAGCTTTAAGAATTAATTACTGCTTCCCAGTAATGCAGGCTGGCAAATAACATTGTGCAATTTCCTGGACAGATACATTTTAATGGAAATATTGTGCACAGGTCAAGAGCAAAACAGAGTTGCTGAACCATGACCCCACAAGCTTGGGTATGTGGGTGCCTCTGCCCAAAGACTTGCCCAGCAAAGCCCAAAGGGTAGAGCATGGGGCTGAAGCAGCCACCTCTATACAGAAGCTCATACCATGAGGGTCCCTGGTAAGGATTGCTCCTAGGGCTGGTTATTTTCTATCACAAAGGAAAAACGTGGATAGCAAACAAGCGCATTTTTCAAAACATCAGCTATGACATCTATGAAGTTCTATAATCATTATGCAAAATTCACTACACAGCTTTTCAGTTGTAAATCAAGTATCACAGGGCACTGAAATGAAAGCTCAATCTCTATATCCTAATTTTTCTTTTGGCAATGTGGGAAGATAGTATATAGCTGATTATGCCCCACAGTATACACTGGCATAACAAGTCACAATATACATTTATTATTCTTTCAGTCAAAAGCATCAAGCATTGAATGTAGTAAAAAAATTTCATTAACCAATTCCCTCAAAACCATTTTCAATAAAAAGCCTTTACTTTCTCCTTCTTTTTAGATAGGTGAAATGAGGAGAGTGGTGGAAGAGCAAGCCTGAGAATCAATAGGGAAATCTGAATTGTCATTAATTACCCCAAATCCAATCTGAGCTGCTGTTTTGTGAGCCATGCTCTACTCATAACAAGGTTTACAGGGATGTCACTGAAGGTACCTCAGAGACACAGCTCTTTGGAGTGTTGCCTACAGTTTAGTGCAGTGACCCAAAACCAGCATCACCCTCAAAGATATTGCTCCTAGAAGGACAACGTACTTTGGATCCTCACTTCAGGAGAAACTGAAGAGATCCTGATGCCATATTAATGTGAATCACCAGTGGTGATGTGCCAAGTGCAAGTGCCATAAAAGGTCACCTTTGCCTAAAGGACTTTATTGGAATCTATTCAGACCTTCCATTCACCAAAAGCTAATGAAGTCCCACAGGAATAAAATCATTTTACAGGAGATCCATGCATGGGATCCAGATTTGTTTCCAGTCATCCATCCATCCATCCATCCATCCATCCATCCATCCATCCATCCATCCATCCATATCTCATTTTTGTTCCCTGTCTGAAGCTTGAACCTAACTGTTGCCCGTAGTATGAACACAGTCCTTGTTCACAGTCTGCCTTGTCCACAATCCTTCATACAAACAAACCACAGAACACAGCATGAAGCTGTAGCATTGACCATTTCCTGTGCTGAGAGGCAAGCCCCCATCAAGAGACAGTGAGGAAGCAGCCTGGGTCCAGGTGCTCAAGTGGGGCAGAAAATAAAGGGGACATCCATAAGGCTTTTTGAAGAGAACATCCCTATCTCTGTCTAGGGATGTGCAGCTCCTGAGTTGAAGTGCACAGAACAGGTTGATGGCAGCTGCTATTTTAAAATTCATGAAGCCATAATGCATTACTGGGTGATTTCAGAGCTTGGAGATAAGTAGACAAAATAGTCCAACAGCGGGGAGATGCTGAGGTAGTAGCAGCCATAATAGTGTGTGATGCTGCACACATCCCTGCTTCTGAAAACCCACTCATCCATCTTGTCAGGGAAAATTGCTATGATTCTGTTTCATAGCGGAGGTGGTGGGAGGAAAGAGGCAGATGCATATTTTCCTCTGATCAAGGAGAAAAGGCCAGGCTATGCACCACTTACCCTCCTGAAGCCACCCTGCCTCCTTTGTCTTAAGGGCTTAGAGACTGGGGATGGCAAGTATTCAGTAGGGAAGGCATAATTTGTCATGGCCCAGGAGAAACAAGGCTTTGAAGCTGCTCTGCTAGTACTTGTGAGATGCTTTGCCCTCCCTGCCCTGGAGTGCCCCTCTTTGCTCACTCAGGACCAAAGAAAACACTGGGGTAAAATGTGTTGGGAGCCAGCAGGCTCTTCCTGTGCTTCACCTGTCAGCTCAGGGTTGAAAACTTCTGGGTGAGAGTAGATCTGTGCCAGCCAGGGGAAGTTCAGAAAAACAGCATAAATGCCTAATTTATGTACCTCTACCCAAAAGTGTTACCCAGAGTGGGCCAAAGCAACTGCTGCCTTAAGTTGGAGGTGTATCAGAGCAGCCCTCCCCCTCTGCCACTGGCATGCTCTAATCATCCAGATTCCCCATTCCATCTCTGAGGGGCTCATCCTGCTCCTGACATGTGGCTGAAGCAGCCCAGCAGCATGAGAAGCATGGGGTGGAGACAGGAGGTTTTGCACCTTTGACCTGAGCATGGGTGCCTATGCAGCAAGAGCCATCTCTAGCTTTTTCCCATGAAAGAGAGAGAGAGATGGGGAAAATGACTGCATTTATCCCCCTGCTCCTGCCCATCCCTGCCCCTCAATTGCCCACTGGTTCCTGCACAAACTTCCCCTGTACCTGAGTGGGGACCCAAGCTCCTGCTTTGCCAGGGGCAGCGGGAGGCGCCTAAGTCAGTGCCTAATGTGATTTTTCACCTGGCCATTGGGGACCATGGTGAGATGCAGACTTGTTCCAATAATATTACCTGCCCCTTTAGCATGTTTTGTACCATGTGTGCACTGAATATCTTTAGCAACTACTTGGTGAAACTCTGTACTGGATACATGAGTAGGAAGTAATTTCCAAAGAAAAAAGCTGCAGGTCAAAAAACAACTGAAACTCTACCAGAGTGGTATTTTCTCTTGGAAACAATTTGTTTTCTGGTTTCAAGATGGTGAAATGTTTCACAAATATCCCACTTGTGACTTTTCAATTCCTCTTCAAATTTCCCCATGGACACATGGTCCACGTGGTGAGTTCAAGTCTGCCAGGGACACGCTCATTCTCACCAACACCATCACCCTGCTCCCCTCAAGCCCAGAGTCCTGGGTCTGGCAGAGCAACTCTCAGAGTGAAGAAATACTTAACATGTGTGAAGTATTGTATTAACATGTTTAAATAGTACTTTGGTTTGTCCAGGCTGTCACCATGTTTTTGACATGAATTAGCTCCAAGAGTTTTAGACACAGCTTGCAGCCCCAGTTTCAGTCTGATCCTGCAGGTCTGGGTATCAGCTCTCCTGTACCCTTTGCTAGGGCAGCACAGGGCCTTCAGGGAGGAGATATACAGGTGACATGCCTGGACTGGAGATGTGCACATAGGCCTGGGTGGGCAATAGTGCTGCTGGCACCCCACACCTCTGCCCAGGGCTCACACAGGCCTCTGGTGCTTCTGCACAGAGCGTTGTCTTTAACTTGCTCAGTCCCCCTTCCCTCAGTTACCACCATCAGGAAGACTCAGATGCAGATAAAGAGTGAAGGTGGCCCAGGAAGCTTCAAGGCCCAGGGATCAGAAACAACAGGGACTGCCCACTAACTGCAAGGCACAGCACCTACCTGCCTTTCCTAACACAAGGAAAGAAGGAAGTTGGCTTTTGACTCATCTATGACATTTTGTAAAATAAAACCTTACTGGACTTGCACTTGAGGGAGGACAGCGAGTTTCCCCTGTACAGATTAATCCACTTCCACACTTTCTACTCAGCATGGGGTAGTTTTATTTCTTACATATATAATTCAGAGGTACACTGGAAGGGCAAAACCTACATTCCATGCTCAGACATCCAGCAAGCAGTTAATAAAACCCATTCTAGTATGGTTTAGAGTTTATGTGATGTAAGAGTAAACCTGTTTCCAATAGCTACAAAATTACTCTGGGGAAGATAAAGGTGTGATTCCTTTTAAATGTAGCTATTTTCTGTCCAGGGAAAAAGTCCTACGCATCAGTCCTTTCTATCACACATCTCCAGAGAAAGCAACAGACAACCCCCACACTCCTCTGCTGTGGATTGCTCAGCACTTTGTTCCACAGCAATCTGTAGGAGAAACTCAACCCTCCTGTTAAATGCTTGGGGCTCAAATGATTAATTCTGTAGAACAGATCTCTAAGGCACATCAAAAATTTGAGCTCATTCCTAACAGCCTGTCAGCATTCAGGCTATTACAGGTGCAGGCGAAACAGCAGCTTTGAGGGAGGAAGCAGTTCTGTTATAATCAGAATTCTTACAGATACTTTTATATTTTCATGTTTAATAGAGCTTTTTTTTATCTCCTACAAAGTTTTCCACCAAGGGCTTTCCAAGCATTGTATAAAGGCAGGTAATGATTTACATCATTAACACTCCCATTTTACAAACAGGAAATGGAAGCTTCCAAGGAAAATCATATGAGCAGCTTAACAGAGAAAATCCCAGTTCCCCCAAAAAGAAATGGAATCAAAGCCTCCTGGAAAAAGCCCCCTTTCCAACTACCTCTATTTAGTTTATTTAGTTGCTATGCAGCTTTTTTCCCTTTTTTTTTTTTTAATAACCCAACCAGTCAAATGAGAGAACAGCAAGGAAATTGCAAGCGTTGACATACTCACTTCTACACTGCTGGCATTAGTACAAAAATAAAGATTTTTATTAACTAGTTTACAAAAATAAATTCTATTGAGTCCTAGGGGATGTCATTGGGAGGTTTACTTGACTTTGGAAGATAAAGCCTGTTTGAAACGCCTCTTTAAATCTTGCATGTTGGGAGATTTGGGCCGAGGAATGATGGATGACCGCCTCCTGTCCGTGCTGCCGGCATGCTGTAGTTTGCTGACCTCCTTGCAAAGATACTGGAAGACATCACAGACACCTTGGGAGTCCTCACTGGTGGAGATTTCCAAGAACAGGCTGCCCAGTTCATCTGCCAGCTGTAGTCCTTCTTTTGCCTGTACTTGCCTGGCATGGAGGAGGTCTGCTTTGTTCCCCACAATAATGATGGGAGTCCTGGCATCGGGGTGCACCTTGCGTATGTGCTGGTAGAGAGGCTGGACTGACTGGTAGCTGCTGTAGTCTGTGATGGAGTAGACCAGCAGGAAGCCCTCTGCCCACTTCACGCATCTGGACAGGGAGTCCAGCACCTGCACGCAGTCTTCCTGCACCTGCGGTACAACAGAGAGCACAGATTCGGCATTGGGTCATGAAAACATGAAGGCTGTATCACAGTACCATCAAACGGGTCCAAAGGAAAGCCTGAGCTCTGTCTCAGGAGACGAAGTCTGGGCATGCAAGAAATTTGGGCTCAAAAGCTGAGCCTTTGGGTAGCAGAAGAGAACCGATTGATCTAAAATATCTCCGTACCTGAATGCACCCCGGCGTGTCTTGGATCTGTACGGCAACGTGGTCCCCGTCCAGATGGACCAGCCGGGAGTAGAGGTTGCCTGGGGAGCAGAGAGCCGTGAGCCGCGGGACGCGGGGCCGCGCCGCGCCCGTCCCCGCCGCGCCCCGCCTCACCTGTGTTGGGCTCGTAGTCGCCGATGAAGCGCTTGGTCAGGAACCGCACGATCATGGCTGAAACACAGAGCGCCGCGTTAGGCGGGACGGATGGACGGGCGGGCAGGGGAGGAGGACGGGCAGGGGAGGAGGACGGGCAGTCCCGCACTCACCGCTCTTGCCGACGCCGCGGGCACCCAGCACGGCCAGGCGGACTTGGGCGCCGGGCGGCCCCGGGGGGCACTCGGCGATGGGCGCCAGCAGGAAGGGCTGGGACATGCTGGGCAGGCGCATGGGAGAGGCGGCTCGGCAGCCGGAGGACTCGCACGGCTCCGCTCGGCTCGGCCGGCAGCGCCCGGAGCGGGCGGCCCCGGCGGCTTTTAAAGGCCCCGGCGGCGGCACCGCCCGTGCGGCCGCCCCGCTCCCGCTGCACCGCCCCCGGCGGCACCGCCCCGCGGCCGTCCGGCCCTCTCCGCTCCGCTTGCCCGCCCGGGTTGTACCCCTTCCTCTTCTCCCACACCCTCCCCACTCCCAGTGCGCGGGGTGGCCCCGGCGGGCACAGGCACCAGGGGTCTGGCGGACAGCCTGGGCAGGCCATGCAACCTGCGTCCCACAGCAAAGGGCAAGCACCCTGCTGGGCATCCCCCGCCGAGGCAGACGGGCAAATGCACCACCCTCCCTGCAGTGAGGGACTCCAGTCTTGAAGAAAGGAAATTATTATTTTACCTCAGTCTGTTTTGTTTCTCACACTCGAACGTATCCCTCTATAGCCAGTGTTGAAAACCCAGCTTGCGGATTAAACAGCCAGGCCTAAAACCTAAGTGGTCTTGATTTGGCCCTTGGGTTTTTGGAGTGGAAGAGTTTTGGAGAAGAATGGTGCTCCACCACAGGCTGCTCTTAAATGAGCCTTAGACCTGCAAGCAGCTGTGTGGATGTTTCAGTCTCCACAAACCATTGCCCTGGCTCCTGCTTCTGCTTTGCACTGCCTTGCAACTGTTTAATTGCTTAAAAGATATATAATCCATTCAGAGGCTGCTTTAATTTTTATCAGGGAGATTGCACATGCCAGCAGGATACAACAAGGAGGAGGATAGTAAATGGTACTCAAATGGACTGATCTCATGGCACAGAGGGATGGAGCCGCTGGGCCCTGGATGTAGGTTGATGCTTAGACAGCCCAACTGACCCTGGGTGCTCACACACAGGCAGCTGTGTTAAGACAATACTAATAAACATCAGTTAAAGTAGTACCTGCAGAAAAGCATGGTGGAAGAAGCACTGTTGGTTATTTGTGCTACTCTAGTGCCTAAGAACCACTATGGGTTTCTTTTAACTTCCAAAACCTATTGCCCTTAAAGTTTCTACTTTACTCCCCATCATGCCAGGGAGCTCTTTTCTTTTGGGAAAGATTTCTCTTGTATCACTAAAAGCTTTTGGTTTCCAGAGGTTCCTGCTATTGTCACCTGCTCCTATTGTCAGGCGATTGCTTGTCTTTGGCCTCACTCACACTGCCAGCGGCAGCTAGCTTTATACACTTCTTGACAAAAGAGCTATCAGAGTACATTCAGTATGCCTCTGAAAGAATGCTATTGAAACAAGTCCGTTCCAGGCAGATGATTCCCAGGCACTGAGCTGTGAAAGCAGTATTAAACAACTGTCCTTCCCAAACCTTGAGGAGCTGCCTCTTTCTGGGCAGCTGTACAACTCAAGCTGTCTTGCCTGCTGCTGGAGCACCCCCAAAGGGCAAATGAGGGTGGTCAAGATAACGTTTCCTAAGCCCAGGTAGGACACCCTGTGAAGAAATTAATGTCCAGGGTGTGACGGACTATGTCTCCGTCAACATCTACCCAGGTGCAACAGGAGCAGCCCAGTAAATTGAAGCAGTTGGGGCCCAGATTAGCTGTCCCCATTCTACAGACTAAGGACCCCTGGGATGTGTGGAGCTCCAGGCTATTCCAAGGGGCCTTTCTCTGCTCTGCAGGCCCCACTTGGAAGCGCCAGGCTGTACTTTTTCACTCACCCTCTGTGGATGGCCACTAACCCTATGGCCCATCACCATCCCCGTTCCCTCAGCAACACTGCTCAGTGCCAGGTTCGCCATACTGCTGCCTGACGCATCTCCCTGGTCCAAGCTCTGGCAGTGTTCAACAGCTGTACTTTTGGGGAGAGAGTAGGTGGCTTGCTCCTGTGATGGTGACATGGAGGACATCCTAAGAACATCTGGAGCTTCTTTTTTTATTTTTCTGTGTTCCCAAGCTGTATGGGTGCTGCTGGTGGGAGCAATGTTCCTACCCTGTGCAGCCTCTGTTCTGACAATGGTTCCTCCTCCCCCTTCCCAGGCCTTTTCGCTGACCTTCCCTGCCTAACACTGCCTATACAGTGCTCAGGAAACCTCAAATCCTGGTGCTGCCAATAGGCTAAAAATGATGAAGCTGACAGCTCAGAAGGCAGCTTCCTTGCTGCTTCTCTAGAGACAACAGATTTTGCTGTGGCTTTAGGCAGGGAACCAGTGGTAAAGGTTTGTGGCTGTAAAGGAGCCTCAGAACAGGACTGCAGAGAACTGGTTACAGCTTATGGCCTTAGTGTGTAAAACCCCTTCCAGGGCAAGTCAAAACTGGTGACTCCAAACCCTGTACGGAACATGCTTCATGTTTCAGCTCAGGACTGGAGATGTTCCAACAGGCAGTTCTTCAGCTTTTCCCAATTCACAGATCTCCCTCTTTTGTCAGGATTGTGCAAAAACAGGGCAGCCAAACACACAGGAAGCAAACTTCAGCAGCAGGTACCGAGATCTGTTAAGTGTCTGGGCTGTGTTTCTGCGAACTTCAGATGAGCATGAAAACCCCCACTGCACTGAGTGAAACGAACAGACAGGCTACACCTTAGTTTATTTGTCCTGTTTCCAAACATTAAAAACAAACAAACAAAAAAGGTTATTTTCCTGTACAAACCCAACTTCATTTTCAGTCATTTCTGGGAATCCTGACCAAGAAAGCTTTCCCAACCTCTTCCCAGCCCACACAGGGCTTCCAAATATGTATTTATAACCAACTACTGTTGGCATAGTGACCTTAAAAACACTTTTTCTAAATAAATCGAGAAGTGTTGCAATGCAGTGTCTCTGGGAGCACAGCTCTTAAACAAGACCACTGTAATGCTGTCCAGTCTTATTATTCTAATTTGTTGAAAATGAGTTCAAAAGTTTACAACTATGCCCCACTTATGATGTTAATAATTTCATCATGCTGCTACAGCTAATCCACCGTGATTTTGACAAATGACTACTAACCAAACACAGAACCAAAATAGCTTAGACATGCATGCATGAGAAGCAAATTTAAAATGCCATCACCAGTTTGTATCCAATAGCCTCCCACTTAATTCCTACAAAGCCTAGTGGAAAATGATGCTTATCTTTTAAGGCAAATACCACTTTTAAATGGCTGTGGAAACTGACAAGCCAGAGGTTGATAAAGCACACAAATCTTGCTGCTCCAAGAAAAGCCCCTTGACCATAGAAGCCAAATGCATATGGTGCAACAGTGAGAGCTTCAGGATGCAGTGGCACGCTCCCATGTCCAACACCTCCAGTGTCAGAATACAGCACTATTGTCATGGAGCAGCCTGATAAGGGGCAAGCTCCTCCAAGTCACTTCCAAAATCATTCAACCTATACAGCCTGCTGCATCTTCTGAGATGGGAACTTGGAGAACTTCAAACATAGCAATCTGCTCACTGGAACTTGGAAACTCCAGCCCATCCAACCTAAAGCCCATCACCCCTACATACCAGCCCAAGCCAGACTCTGAATTCAAGGTCCAAAACCTACATTCCGTGAGAATGGGAACACCCACGATTGGGAGTTAGGTAAAAGCAAACCTCATAATCTCTCTGCTCCTTACTCCCACACTTACAAGCTGCCCTGCAATTCACTGCTCAGTAACTCTCAACAGTGAACACCTACAAACAGCTTGAGGTCACTTGCTTCTCTAGTACTTCTCCCTCACTACAGGTAGAGACATTAGTTTTACATCACTTACTGAAGGTAGCTGAGCAATGCCTGATATGACACTTCAAGGTAAACTATTATTTATCTGTAGCTACAAAACAAGCCTGAGACTGTGTGTTTTCAAGGCTAACCAAGCAGATTCCCTTCAGCAGTCTCTAGTCAGCTTCATGCTGTTTGAAGCAAAGCTCATTGGTTGGTAAACAGCCAGCTGAAGGTCTTCATCCATTTAAGAACTGCACAGATAGCACTGGGTATTTCTGAGACATCAGTAAATCCGGGATGAGAGGAATTCACTGCAACATTCAATAGGCATGCAATAAATGTATAAAATACAAGTGTTTAGTAGCTATGCCAGCCAATTAAAGTGTTAAAAATCAAAACAAAAGCTGGCAGTTTTGGAATGAAACCCTTGTTTCTAAACTACTACTATTTTTAAGAATGCTTATTGGCATGGAAATGCTGTAAACATTATTTTGCAGGTTACAGTGGTGGAAGACCAAAATTTGCCTACAGACATTTCCCTAGAGGCTGTTTTTAAAAATGGTTCTGATAATTCTTCAGTATTCATGAGGCCCCTTAGCCAAAACCTTGCATCAATTGAAATCTGAAGCACCTTATCTCTTTTCCTCCAAAAAAAAAAAATCAAGCCTTCAAGTGGCACTGTGCAGTTCTTGATACAAGTTCTTAGTTTGCTGATGAAACATTCCATGTCCCCTCATAACAGCTCATGATCATTACTAAGCACCAGCAAATTTCAGTGTTCCTAGCATTTATCATCTATATAAACGACGAAACTCGTCAGCAAAAGCTGCAGATGATTTAAATGACTAAGCATCATGGTAAATGCAAGCTAAATAAATAAACTTCAATAAAAGAAGGTTTCTAAAGCATCTGTTCAAACAAAAAAGCCCCAAACCCAACTAAATGAATCAGCCACAATCACATACACTTGTCCAAAATCATATCTTTAGTTTATTTTTTAAACATACATTATGCCATGAACTCATAAGGAATTGGCTCCAGCAGCTCTGGATCCTTGCCATTAGTTCTCACAAAGTGTGCTTCTCTTGGTGGAGCAGGCTGTAAACAGAAAAATAAAAAATGAAAACTCATGACATTACAGCTCAAAAGCAACTTTTCAGAAAATAACATTTTGTCAACCATTTAGCACCTTATTATGTAAACATTACAGCAATTTTACCATTCCTAGTCTCATAGATTTGATTGAAGGAGTAGCAGTAAGAAAACAATCTGCCAGAAAGTGTGCCTGACTCTTACTACTGAATTAAAAAAACCTATGCTCTACTCTCTGCAGCTTACCAACCCAATGAACATGGAGTGATGTATCCTGTAGTTCCAGAAGCAATAGCCGTTACCTCTTAAGTCTGGCTGTTAATTCTTTCCTTCAAGGGTTACAATTGAACCTGTTGCAACTAAAAATTCAACTAAACCAAAGACTCTACTGACCCTAAAACCATCCAGAGCTGCTGCTGCTGCAGACAAGCAACAACACAAGAAGCACCCAACCCTTTGTTCGGAGCTACAACTACAATTTTCATCTGGCACAGAGCAGTGCTCAGGCACCAAACATCCCAGACAGCCTGAATGCCGACACACTGCATGAGGCCACTACTCCAGGAATTAAGTCATCTCCTGCCCAAGGATTGTGTCCTCAACAGAAACATTACCTGACGTTTCAGCTGAACCCAAATGCCTTTTTCTTTTGCTTCCTTCTTCTTCCTTTCGTTTTCTTTCACACGCTGCAGAAAGCTGTCTCTGCTCTTGGAATGTTTAATATGCTCTATACGCACATTAATTCTCTTCGCCAGAATCTTGCCCCTAGGAAAGGCAGTCAGGTTTTATCTTCACTTGGAAAAGGTCACAGTAAATCAAGACTTGCAGACCTTACAGAACTAACTTCATAAGCTCAATTACAGGTCATTTTTCTTTAAAGGGCAATACCTCAAAACACAGATGCACATCAGATATAACTTGCATATAACTAAAAGCTTATTATTATATAACAATGTAATATGTAACAATGTGCTGACAATTTCAAATTGAAATTGTAGTGAATATGTAGTTTTAGTCTCTTAGCATACAAACAAGTAATTTTATTACCAGTGCACAGCAGCCAAGCTCCTGGAACCAAAAAAACCTCAACTTGTCAGGCTTCAATACCAGCACACATGCTGAGAAACCCTGCTAGGTAATTTGACTTTAGGTGCTGGTAAGAGAAACAAAAGATGTTTCCTCTGACAGGATCCAAGTCAAATGAGCATCATTTGCTTGGGTTATAAAAAGGAAATACACTTTACCCACCTTGAATGACCAATCAAGACAAGAACTGTCTAACTGGCAAAGTGAAAGGAGGGTGCAACTACAGTTCAAGTTTCTCAAATACCAAGTTCCAGTACACAGAATTTCTATTACTTACTTAACCTGCTTGTTAACAATAATGCCCACAGCGTGCTGAGTGACATTATACACCCTTCCAGTCTTGCCATGGTAACACTTGTGGGGCATGCCTTTTTGAACAGTACCCATACCCTGTTAAGAAGCAAAAAGAAATGGGGAAAAAAAGGGGGGGAGGGGTAGAAGTAGCATTAAAGATTTTTCTTTCAGAAGTAATTTAAAGTATACATTTCAAATTATTTGAGATTTAGTTTAAAATATTCCCATTTTATCTTAAAAGTTGAAATTTATAACCATGCATTTTGCATCCGAAGACTACCAAATTTTGCTATGTCAGTTCTGGTAGCTTTCAGTGTCGGTGAAATGATAGCTCACTTTGCTTACAGGAAGAGCAAGCAATCACAAGAGACATTCATCATCAAGCTCCAGTGTGTGAGGAAGTGTCAATTCTGAACAATAGGTTCTCCAAGTCAAAAAACAAACTACCAAATTAAACACCACCTTCCATGTGACTGCTACAAGAAATGTGGCATTCCAAATGAAACCAAAGGATTCAACCAAGCAGGAATCCTTGATGAAAGGCTTTCACATCCATTGCAACTCAGTTGTGAAAGTACAGCTGACTTTAAAAGACAAATTCTAAAATACACCAAGTGATGGGAAATGCTGCTTCACTTTTCTCACCTTTATTAATATATATGATGCATTCTCACATTTATTTCTTGATTTCCAGTTTTAGCATAGCTTTGCAATCATATAACTATGAACTGTCCCACCACAAACCATGGCTCCTAACAGAGTATCTACTAAGTGACAGCTGAGGCTCCTATGAAAGTTGTACCAGTAGCCAACTCGAACATTGGCTATGGTATATTTCACTCCCCTTTTTCAGCTGAACACACCAAAACAAAGTATACCCAAATTATATGGATCTACAAAACCCCACATACACCAGCATATGAAGTGCTACTACTGGTCCAGTAGCACGGTCATTCCAATATTGCTCCCTAAGTGAGCAGCAGGCACTCGTGTTGACACACGTGACCCAAGCAACAAGAGAATCCACCCCAAGGAAATGGAGACTGCGCAGGACCACCCTGCTTCAGCTTTTAGTCACACAGCACTGCAGAAAGTACCTTGATATCAACTATGTCACCCTTCTTGTAGATCCGCATATAGGTAGCCAGAGGGACCACTCCTGTTAAGAGATACAAATTTGGATACTTAGGAAGCCCAGAATTTCATACACACATAAAAAAGGATGGGGGACACAGATCATGCATCTGATACAGTTTTCCTAAATACCTCAAAAATCAAACCATGCTTTTTTAAAGCAGTAATTACACACTTCACATACTTCAAATTTTTAAAATACCCAGCTAAAGAAAAATTAGATTTGTGTTCCTAATGCCAAAATTGAAGAGATATTAAACTATTTAATTTATCAATATAAATACAAGTGCTTATTGATCAGAGGAAAAAACCCTCTATGTTTTAAGTAACTGCTGAAATACGTTCCTCACCTTCAAATTAACTTTCAGGCACTGACAGAATTAGCACTGTGGCACTGACTGTCAAGCAATCAGAATACCAATGCATCTGCAGTAAGAGCTCAGAGCTCTGTGTATAGTTCTACAGTTTTTAGAGAAAAAAAAGAAATCCTTTGGCACAGGCCCTTGTTTCACAGTCCATCCCCAGGGACTGCAGCTGTCCATCAGGTCAGCAACTGGATGCAGTGCTGGTACTGTAAGGGATACTCACCATGCTTGCGGAAGGGCCTCGAGAACATGTAACGCGTCCCCCTCCTCTTTCCCTTTGTGTTCGTCATTTTGGCTGATTACTGTAAAAAATGAAGGCAAATTATTCAGAACCACTAGTTCACTCACTACAAAGTTGATGGAATTTTCAGGTATTTCAGATTAATGGAGTCTTTAAACCTATTCAAAATGACACTGCTTCAATTCAAGCAATGGTATTCACTTAGGCATCCAAAGAAATCAGAGCTTATAGGACCATAGCTTAACTCAGAATGGATGCCAGCAAGGTACTCAAGTTTGACTCCTGCTTACAGCAAGGTCTACTCAAGAACTACAAGAGCTACTCAAGAACTTTCTCCAGTCAGGTCTTAAAACCCTTCAAAGACTAATGAATATTCAGCATTAGAAGGGACCCACAAGGACCAGCAAGACCAACTCTTGGCTCTGTGCAGAACACCTGAAGAGTCACAGCATGTACCTGAGAGCATTGTTCAGAAGATTACTGAACTCTCTAGAGCTGGTGCTGTGACCAGCTTCCCCGGGGAGCCTATTCCAGTGCCCAACCACCCTCAAGGTGAAGAACCCTGATACCCAAATTAAAACCTCGCCTGACACATCTTCATGCCACTTCCTCAGATCCCATCTCTGGTCACCACAAAGATCAGTGTCTGCCCCTCCTCTTCCACTCATGCAGAAGCTGTATCGATGTCTCCCCAGACACCTCAGCTGCTCCTTGTATTACTTTCCCTCAAGACCTTACTGCACAGCCTTCCTAGGGAGCATATTTGGAGGACTGGCTGTTGCCATTAACATTATATCCTGTCTGAGCTTCTCCTGACTTCACGTGGTTGTTTCATGCTCCTTCCGCATGCCCCTGCCAGGCACCAAGGTACATCCTCTCGCTGTGAGATGTCCCTCGATGACACCTCTGCCCCGTTCCCTAAGCCTCTCCTTACAAGGCATCCATAAGGCAGGATCTCCGCCACAACATTTACAAGCCACTATCACGTCTGACACAAGGCTCACATGCTCCGCCGGCCTACGCGGCCGTCTCGGGGTTGTCGGCCCCGAGGAGCCAACCCTGTGCCGCCTTCCCTGCCCCGACACCCCGCCGGGGTGGCCGGGCCCGCCGCCACATGCTGCAGCGCTGCTGCTCCGCACCTGCACCCGCCGCGGGCCTCGGCGGCCCCTTCCTCCCTCAGCGCGCTCCCTCCCGCCCGCCCCCCGCAATCCGCCCGGCACGGCCACCCGCAACCCGCGGCCTCCGCGCTCCCCCACTCTCCGCCCTAGGAAGGCCGTGGTGCTCCCATCAGAGCCGGCGGTCCCCCCGCCCGCCCCTGTCGGCAGCAGGACCCTGCAGGCCGCGTCCCCCCTCCGTCTTCCCGACCCCCTCGTCCCGGCCGCGTCCCCCCTCCGTGTTCCCGACCCCCTCGTCCCGGCCGCGTCCCCCCGAGCGGCGGAGGGCCGCGAGCGCTCACCGTGCGTGCGCACAAAATGGCGCCCCGGCTCCAAAGGAAGGGGGAGGCGCCGCGCCCGCCCTTAACAGCGGGGCCTTGGCGGGGCTGCCCGCGCCGCGCCTGACGAGGAGGGAATGTCCTGAGGGGCAGCGACCCCCGGGATGCTGATCCCGGGAAACAGCGGCGGGACAAGGCTGACCCTGCGGCTAAAGCAGGGACAAACGCCGGGGGGTTCGCGGCCGTGCATGTGTTTTCGCGGCAACGGGCAGAAAGCGATGCACAGGAAGTTGCAGCTGAACACGAGGAAGCGCTTGTTTCTTGTGCAGTGACTGCGCACTGGGACAGAATGCCCAGAGAGGTTGTGGAGCCTCCCTCACTGGAGCTTTTCAAGAACTGTCCGGACGCAATCCTGTGCTCTGCGCTGTGGCATGGCCCTGCTTGAGCAGGGAGTTTGGACCAAATGACCCACGACGGTGCCTTCCAGCCCGACGCATCCTGTGATTCTCTGAGATGGGGGTGGGAGAGGTTCGGCAGGGGGGATGTCGGGGAACAGGGAAGACGAGCGAGGTGTCAGGGATCCCGAGGAGCGAGTCCTGCGGTGAGCAGCTGGCCCGCCATCCATAAGGAGTCAGGTTTGGAAATGTAAAACATAAGCAGCCAGCCGGGTGTTTTACGACATGAAAGCAGTACGCCAACATTTAAATTCGCGGCAGTGTGAGCCTGCCGGCGCTGCTGTGTGTCAGTCACGGCTGCCCGACCGGAGATCCCGGATTCCCGGGCAGGGAAGCGGGGTGGGAGAAGTATGCCAACAACCAGAGGCGAAGAGGCTGTGCAGGATTGGGTTTTCTTGGTATTGTAATGAGTTTTTTTCGTATTATGATGCCGTAATCTCCAGTTTGTGTGGCAGAGATTTCCACCGGATAAATAAAGCCCGGATTCTCCACAAAGAGCCCTTATAGTGCCACAGGTTGCATCGGCTGCGAGAACGAAGGGAGTGGTGAGCAGGTTCCCGAGCTGGCAGAGTCACTCACCGTGTTTGTGCATCTCCAGTATCGGAGCAGACAGGAATCACCATGAGAAGCTGATTGCAGTGAGTCAAGAGAGGGCCTCCTTCCCCCAGGCTAAACGTGCCGGGACGGTTCAAAACTTGTCTCAGAGAGGAGTTGCCCTACTGCAGAAATTTTTGTTTTGAATGAACGAAGCACTTATTTAATTTAGAGGAGGAATGATTACTTAAAGTGGGGTATAAAAACCTTCTTGATCCTCTCACTAACTTCACGGTTCTACTAATGTTGTCTTGCAAAACTCGAGCCCTTTCAATCATCACTTTAAAACAAGTTTAATATTTATGGATCTCAAGAATGGATATGGAGGATTAAATTCACTATCAGGTTCTTCTTGCAGAGCTGCTTGGCAGGACATGTTCTGACTGACAGGCTGTGTGTCTCCACATGAAACCTTTTGGAGTGAAGTATTATATTTAGAAAAATGTACCTGTAATTTATCCCTTCACCATGAAAAATTTAGAATTTACAGCACATGGTATCTATGCAGAGAAAAATATATGTCATTTAATATGCATTCAGCCGAGGTACCGTGAAACTTCTCCAAGCATGAGGATCGTTACAAGCTTGAACATCTCTTCAGTGAGAAAGTTCATTGGCAACAGATTTCAGAGAGTATATCAAGCAAAGTAAAGACAGGAAGCCAAATCCTAAAAGGTATTATTGGACAAAGGAAGTTAGGCATTTGCAGTGAGTGAGCTGAATGCCTTAATCTTACCTGTGATTTACATGGAGGACAAATCTCCACATCCAGCTGGAAGGAACAGGGAAGAAACACCACGTGTTAAAACCCTGTGATTTACATGGAGGACAAATCTCCACATCCAGCTGGAAGGAACAGGGAAGAAACACCACGTGTTAAAACCCTGTGATTTACATGGAGGACAAATCTCCACATCCTCCTGGAAGGAACAGGGAAGAAACACCACATGTTAAAACCCATACCCACAAACAGAACACATGTGGAAACACATATGGAAAGTGTCATTAATAAAGGAGCGGTAACTGGGAACTTGAACTCTGCTCTTTGTGGCCAAGTAACACATTCAGAATTTGCTACATATTTTTTCCTGAATAAATCACATGACAGGTTGAGTCAAATTTCTGTAATGTTTTTTATTCATAAATTTACTTTGATTAGCACATTACCAGGATCCTTCTTTAGCTCCACATTTCAAAGAAACAATCATATTTCACAGTTTGTCTCAATTGAAGCATTCCCTAGGCATGCTGAGTGATCCAGAAATCCATCCTATCTACCAACATTTGATACATGGTTTCCCAAAACTGAGACCTGATGAGCAGCTAAAGACTGCAAAGCCTTTGCATGTTGCTCACAAAACAATTTCTTAATAATGGCAGTCTGCAGCAGATAAAGGTGCACAATTTGTGGGGTAAGTTCTAGTCTGGAAACTGGAGCTAGCAGCCAAGCAGTTGTGGGGGAGACCTGCAGCTCTGCATTCCAGACTGCATGTCCTCCCCTTACTGCCCTGCCCTGCCCTCTCAAAAACCCAGCCTAAACTGCTTTTCCCTGATCAAACCGCAAGTTGTAGGATCCAGACTCCAATTTCTCCTAGGCTGTAGGCAAGCGCCTAGTCTAGTTCTGCTCCAGAAACACCAGGTACTCAAGATGGATGAACACAATGTAGCAATGCACAGCTTAACTCAAAGATCCAAAACACCATGAAGGTCCCAGACTGATGCTCCACCCATTGATGTACTCTGAAACTCTTTCTCTGCCATTGTAAACTGTGTCCCTCCCACTTTGCCTGGTTTGGAGGTAGAGCAAGACAGGGAAAACAGCTCCAGTGGGAGCCAATCCAAAAGTTGCTGGGGAAGGCAGCTTGAAAGGGAGGGCTCATTAGAAGTCAGAGGAGTGAAGAGTAGATAAACATCACTTTGTTTTTTACAGAGTGGAAAGTACCATGCCAAGCCCCAATCGTTTTCGGTCTCCAAGCTCCCACAGTCAGGATCCTGGTATCTTCTCTGGGAGAGCTGTATTTTCTTCTGACATTTCTCTGCAGCATCTGCATGGATGATGGCTCTCTGTAAATAATAAATGTGCTGTGATGATTCTGCACATGGGGTTGCCAGGAATCCTTCACTGAAATTTTAATGCACAGTGGGATCTGGCTTGCTCCTATGCTTAGCGGACCAAGTGATACACACAGAGATCCTGAGTGTGACATTCTGTTTGTGTTGGGTTTTTCACTAGGTGTGTGGAAGGAATTTAAATTAATGAGAGTTTGTAAAGGGCTTTGAGGTGAAAAATGAAAAATATTCCCTTTCACTAGGGTGTAGGTTTCCTGTGTCTCACAAAATGCATTCATTACATAAAAAGGAAAAAAGATAGCTGATTAGGACTGGAGTAAAATTTTAACAGAAGTAACTGAGAATCGGTGTTAAAGAGGATTAAAATCTGCAGTTCCCTTTGTGATAACATTGCAAAACCAAGATCCTAAATTGAAAATCAAGATTGTGAAGTTAATTAGTTACCCCAGCCACAGAAGTGCAGCATCTATACTATGCTTTTGCTTGTAAAGTTACTGACCAAAGTAATGTGTCACCTCCTCAGCTGACCCAGTTATTCCATTGTTCACTCCTACCAAAAGGATCATGTTATATGGCATCTCAGAGTCATGCTTCTGACCCTTTTTATGGTCTCTTCAGCTCCCCCATGATTCCAGCCCTAACAACCAACCTTTTTATTTCTGTGGTTAGTTCATCTCTTTATCCACAAAACCCCTTCTGTAAATACAAGCGTGAGCCTAGTTCCATGAGAGTTAAAATCAATCAAATTAGTGTCTAATCATCCTTCCAAAAATGACAGTGCAGACAAACTTCTTCAAAGGATTCATTGTGGAATTGCAGAAGTGCCAGTACAGGTGGATGTACTGGCTGAATTGCCAGTGAGGCATATCATGGGGAAAGGAATGGGAAAAACGACAGCCTGCCTTTGAGAGAAATGAAAAGGCAAAAACTCTATAGACCAAGAATTGTGATGGGGCTCAGCATGTCACACATGGGTGGAAGTTTTCATTACACTTACGGTACTTATAAATTTGGTGCCAATTCAAAGTGTTCCTCAGTGCAGGTGGATTGACACCAGAGTGAAACAAATGGCCTTTTTTCTATCATTATCTAGACTGCAACACGAAATCTGAAATACTGAACAAGATCTGTCATTCCACTGCTTATTTGATTAACATGGCATTCTACCCATACAGAAATCATCAGGAACTTCCAAGAAAGCTGTTTTGTAACTGTGACCATCTTCTTATAGGTACCAATTAATATAAGACATTTATCAAACTTTGGATTTCTCAGACTTCATTTCAAAAGCAATTAAGGTCCCTTTCTTTCCTTACTAACAGAGCAAGGTCTCCATCACTTGGTTTTATTATTCAATGTATCTGTTATTCTGTTATTCAACTGGTATCATCATTCAGTGTTTTCTCAAACTTCTCATGTTACCACATTTTTGTCTCTCTGTAACCTCTCCTGAGTCCAAACCAGTTACCCAGGAACAAGAAACTCCTTATATTGTCACCATAAGCTTCACTGTACATTTACTTGTTTTGGCTAAAGGTAAATAGCCACTCCTACACTGATACAGCTGATAATTACAGAAAATTCCACTCCTTTGTCATGGAGGAACTCAACTGCTGCCAGGAACAAATCTGCATAAGGTGGGGATTTTTGTGGGGATTTTCTTTTGATAATGTACAGAATATAAGTACACAATTAATATTCAAATATGTTTTTAAAAATCTGATCTTTCGCAATCCAACCTTGAGTCTTTTGCTAGCCCTCTTGGGAGTTACTAACTACAGTTTAAGAGCTGGCTTAATGATTAGGGTGCTATTTTCTCTTCATTTATGTCTGATCTTATGCGTACTTCTAGCTGGAAGAACAATGCTTGCCCTTTTTCTGTAATTATTTGCACAGAATATCTCTTTTACACTTTAATTTTACCAAACTAAATTCTCCATTCTCCTGAAGCCTCCACACACTTAGCAGGCTCTGTGCATTTTCTCCCATTCCCACACACTTCTCTTGACTATAAGTGATCCAATTTATACACAACAGTCCCAGTTAACTTGATCACTGTGAACCCATTACTTCTGAGATACTTTCTGCTGTGTACTGAGGATGATCACAATCATCAACGAAATAAAGGTGCTGTAGTTTAAAAAGGTCTGATGGATGTAACAGCACAAAGTAAAAATGTGGGTGGAATCATTCTCTAATCTATAAATACTCTATGGCATTCTATTAGCAAATTGGCATCTGAAGTAGCCATTTGCATTTCTCATTAATTGTTCTGATCACACCTATTAGCATAATTGTTTTTAATTACTTATGAAATGGCAAAGAACCTTGCTGGAATGAAAGGGCTATATAAAATATTGCTAGTTTCATTTCAGGTAAAGGAATGTTTTCTACTCAGTATTAGCTGAACTCCTGTAAGCACAAATTAAAATTTTTCTTCCAGCTATGCCATGTTAAATTTGCTTTTCTGTATGAATGCCTAAAGACAAAGTAGGCTCTTTATAATTTTAATAGTGCTACAAAATGCTGGTTTTAATAATGTATGAAGTAGCCAGAGTTATTGCAAACTCATTGTAACATTCTTTCAGTAATCATCATTGTCTTGACTCTAGATTTAAATATCTTCTGGAAGCCAAAAGAAACTCCTATCCTGCTTCCATACTATCTTCTTGAAAGAAAAGGAAAGAAGGATCACATCCAAAATCTACAGGAGTAAAAAGCACACTGTTATCTGCATTAGAATGCTTCTCATGCGTTTATAATTCCACTTAAGTATTCTCTCCTTGGTACTTTAGCAGAGTTTGGATCTGTGGTCAGAAAATGTTAGCCTTCACTGAGTGATTTGCTTTCTGCCTCCTTTCCAAAGTGGGAAACGGTCTGTAGCTTCTGCAGTCTTACACGTACCGGTACCTTAAATGATGAACCTGAGACAGAGTCCTTGACATCACAAGGTAAAAATGCCTTAAAACAGCTGTATTTTTAAAAAGTACATGTCTGTTTATTTTCACCCAGTTTTGAACATTTTCAGTTCTGACATCATTTTCCAGCTTTCTAGCTGACTGAGCCATAAACTTGTTATAACAAGGTGAATTTCTCAAGTAATCCTCATCACCTGATCCCAGGAACTGTGGTTGCAAGGGAGCTATCAAATATCACAAGGCTTGCGATAAAATAATGAGAGTTGGCTACACTCTGACAACCCCTGTCAGTGAGACAACAATAGCTGCTCTGAACAAAAACTGCAGCCAGAAAAGAACAAATTAATGATCAGTCAAGGAGAAGTGAAACAGAGAATTAGCAAAGGGTAAAACTTGACCAAATTTTGCCCAGCCGAGGATAAACGAGACCAACTTTCCCATCTATGTAATAGGAATAGTAGCACATATATATGGATCAGGATTATTGTTAAGGATCAATTAATTAGTATTTGTGAAATGCTGTGGAGTCCTTAATGGAATATGCAAAATAGCAATGTGAGCTAATCAGCATATGGGCTGCTCCAAGGTAGCTGCAACTTATTCAAAGGAGAGAGTCATGTGAAGGGACAAAGCAAGGAAAAATTCCCACGGGGCAAATGGCAGTAAGTGCTGCAGGGAGAGAGAAGGAAATGAAATTGCAGGGAAAATAGAAGGAGGAAATGAGACCATACGGGACAAAGAGGTGATACTTGGATTATTGTAGTATAAAGACACCAGGCACAAACTGCAGGAAATGGAGCATTATTAGTTCTGCTGCTCTTGCAATAATTTGCAGTTGGTTGGTGGGTTTGGATTTTTTCTTTGTTTGTTTGTTTGTTTTTTTCCTTTTATGTTTTTTTGTGGGGTATTATTTAGGTTTTTTTTTTTAGAAAAAACTAAGTATAACCAGAAAAAAAACCAAACATAACCAGATGGGAGTATTTAACTGACCATCTGCAAGTACAGAGGGAAACTGTGGGTTCTCCAGGGTATCAATCTTGCAAGGGAATAAATCAAAATTATTCTACTTCTGTACTGCTGACAAAGAGAGCATTGTTTGAGAATTGATTGCAACAAGGACTTGAACAATAGCTTTAGATCAGCGGAAGCACAAAATATTGCTGTGACATATGTTTCAGTTAAAACAAAAGTAATTCACCATTCATTAGTGTCATGAAAGACACGGGCTATTAACAGTAAATGCTCTTTAACAAATTTATTATCTCCACAAAGCAGTTTCCAGTATTTTTTTTCTACCTCTTATTGGATATTTTTTTCTACTGTGTATCTATCTCCATGCTGGTTTACATATTCCTCCTTAGCCTCCCTTGTATCTTGGTACTGTAGAGAACTGATTAGTGGGGGAGACTGTAATGATACAAACTCTTCACCTGGAGGCTGCCTGTTGTCAGATGGTGCGTCATTGTTGTTATTCTGTGACAGCTAATCTTGCTTTTGGGAAACTGCTGCGCAGATCACAAAAATAAAACCTTGCTGACTGCAATGGAAAACGTTGCTTGGTATTCTGGTAGAGAACACAGAGACTGAAGAAGCATCTTGAAATTCTTACCTCTAATAATGGATTTTCCAAGTTAGTGTTAGACACTGTCACTGACTCTCAAAGTTTCAGACTAAGGAGAAGCTGGAGTTACTGAAACAGTGGCATCTCAAGTGCCTGAATCAAGGATCAAAGCCATTAATTTTTAAACAGTTTCCATTATTGAAAGCATTTCATTATAATATTAACCCCCCACTTCTTTTTAAATATACTTGTGGCCCTATTTATTAAAAAGATTCTGTTCAGAACAGTGTAAAAAAGCAGACAGTTATTATTTTTGTGCCTAGCCCACATCCTTTTATATCGAGATCACCGAGACCCAAGCTATGCACACTTCTCTTGTGGAATATAATGACATCATTCAAAAGAGTTGCCATATTATAAATGGACTCCTTTTCTACAAATTACAACTTTATTTCCAGTTAGAATTCCACCTTCTTTTAGAAGTCTAAAGACTCAAACAGTGATAACAGTTTAGAAACCTACTGTTATTTTAAACACAACAACATTCTTACATTTTACAGCCCATTGGAAATCTCTCTTAACTGATGTATATTTTATATTTGTAGAAATTTTTATTCAGTTTAGTAGCATAACTTTTTTATTTTCCCTTTTAAGATCTCAGATGCTGATTATCCTTTGTATAGCAGATTAATTGTTTGCCAGCTATACATATATGGCAAGATGCCCAGTATCAGCTGAGCTGTGAAAATCAAAGTATGAAAATATCTCCATGTGTGAACTCAGCAAGAAACAAACATTACCCTCTGATTAAAAAGAAAAAAATAAAACAAACCAAACCCACCAAAAACAAAAACCAACAAAAATCCAAGAGAACTCAACACCTTTACTGAGGAAATCTTTGATCTTCTAAAATGAATGTAAGGAAAAAAATCATCATGAGCAAATTTTACCCTGTCAAAGAACTACTGCCCAATCTATTTTCTATCAGATTTGGTCTAATAATGATTATTTCTCACACCTCTTTGTAAAATATTATGAGATCTACTGATAAAAATGTTAATAAATAAAGTAATATTTATCTATTGAAGAATTATACATCATAATTTGTACATTTTATATACTTTCCTATGATAATAATTTGTTCATATCTTGCTTATGATTACAACTAAGACAACTCATGCTTTTGAACCTATGAATAAAGTGCATCACTTGTCTAACCACTTGCTCACATCCTCCCATATCCAGGTAATTTACCACCACCCCTGTCGTGGCAGCCAGAGAGCATGTACAACTGTTATGAAAATAGTTGTATTTTCTGAAATCGTACCTTCAATGTAATTTACAAAAATAATTTACTAATACAGATGTTTCACTATCTGTCAGTCAGTACAAGATGGTTTGATAACATTATTTTTGAAATATATTTCCTGCTGTCTCTTCAGTTCTCCAGAAGGATCCAGTGTCAATTTTAATAATGTGTCAATATTCCAGTCCTGTATAATTTATGCAGCATCAAGTTTTCTTGGAATTATGAGATACGAGTTGGGGAAAATTTCCTTTACCTCTTACTCTCTAGTGCCTCATAGCACAAATCCTGGAGCACCCATTGTCCACAGAGATGCATTTCCATAGCAAGGCTGGCTAATCTATGATGAGAATGGTGGGTGACCTTCACTGGGATATGTGTCAATAAAAATACAGATGGTGAATTCAGATGGTTTTTTCACAAGGACAGAACCGCCTTCTCTCCATCCCTGCTATTACATCTGGATCCAAATTTAAGAGTTTCCAGAACAAGTGGAGGTATACAGAATCATAGAGCCATTTAGGTTGGAAAAAGACCCTTAAAACCAAATCCAAGTATTTACCCAGCATTGCCAAGTCCACACTAGCCCATGTCCCTAACTGCCATATACACAAAGCAACCTGTTCTGGCCTCAGATCTGACTCTCCTAGGAGCAGAAGGTTGGACTGAAGACCTCCAGAGGCCCTGTCCAACCCAAAATATCCTATTGTAGTACGCTCTTGCAGTCACTCTGTACACTAGTCCAACAACAGGTGTGGTATGTCTGCATGCAGGTAGTGCATCAATAGTCAGACCTGCTGGTGGTTTGGCGAGTGGAGGGGTAAATAGACTTGTGGGACCAATTCTGTTGTCAAACAACATTAATGAAAACCTGACAAGCCCGAGATTCAGCAGGACCATCTATAGTCACAGATGGATGATACAGGCACAAACACACCTGTACCATGCCTACTCTTCAGTTTCTGAAGCCAACCTACCCACACACCCTAGAGTAATCTGGGTGTTTGCCAAACCACAAGATTATGAAACAAGGAGAGGCACAGGTTAGGCAGCAGGAGTTTACCCTTGTTATATTTTCTCTTTGCTCCTCTGTGTCTCTGTACATTTGGAATGTAAGTTCTTCAGAAGATAGAATGGGATTTTCTCTTAGCATCTCATATGCTGACTGAGGAGGCCAAGTGCTGTGGCCTCTGACTTGTATTCTTAGATGTTGTGGTAGTACAAATGCTATGCAATAACCACACTTCATACTCTGAGAGATTTTCAGGGCAGGGAAATAATTCTATCTGTTCAACCGATGTACCTCTGTAAGAAAAGAACCCATTCTTTAGTGAAGCCCTTAAGAGACAGTGTAGGTGCCATTTCTCTTGGCAGCATATTCCAACCATTAACATCTTCCACTGTTAAAAAATGTGTGCTATTTATAATTAAACTTTGTTGCATTCCAGTTTATAGGTATTTTTCATGTTATGTCTCTCACTGTGCAAGATTAAAGATCACTGTAGACACCTTCCAGTCTTTTTGAAAAGTCAAGCAGATTGTGCTCATTAAGTCTCTCCATACAAAGAATTTTCTCCTGCCTCAAATAATTTCTCAGCACTCTTTTGACAACAAGGACACCAGAGGCTAGTGCAGTGTCACCACAAAAATCTGTTCAATGCCATATCTGAAGGGAAAATAATGTCTCTTCCTGATTTCCACATTCCTGGTTCCCTTGTTATATAGGCAAGGATTCACTTATTTGTTTATACCATAGCATTAGACTGACCCCTGGCCACTCTAAATTTCTCTTCAGTCACTGCTCTGCACAACAAAGCACCTCATCTCTGCAGATGTGACCTGCTTACTGTATTTTTGAGTGACTCTACTTGAGTATATATTGAAATATAATGTATCTGAATGGGATGCATTTACTAAACAATGCAGATTTTACGATAATCCCAGAATAAATTTAATTTCTCATTTTGCTCCTCTTTCTATCTTGACAGTATATAAATTTTGCTTTCTCAGTGCTGAAAATAATAATGCCTCTATTTGTTTTTCCCGTTGTTAGGATCCCAGAACTCTCCTGCCAGCTTTCCTGAGTAACTTTACCCTTCAGTGCTGCTGTTCATGGCATCCCATCTACCAGTTTCCTGAATAAACTTGTCTGATCCTCTTAATCCAGGGTTGATATTCTCCTCCTCTCCTTCCTCGGCCTACACAGTATCATGTACTCCACTTCTCAGTCCCTACAGCCCTGGCTTTGATAACCAAGGGATTGATTACTACATCCCTAGTTCCTCCTTGGTAGTGAAGAGCAGATCCAGCTGCAAAACACTCCCGGGTGGCTCAGCCACAGTCAAGAAGTTATCCTTGATGCCTTTCAGAAATCTCCTTGATTGCTGTCATCCTAATGTGTTATACTTCCAGCAGATACCAGACAAACTAAAATTATCCCCAAACCCAAGGTCTGTGATCAAGAAACTTCCTTCTTTCTTATTACAGTTCTCAGCAGATTGGCTGGCCAGTTGGCAAAGATGCTCTGGTTGCCTTTTGTCCGGCAAGACATGACTGATGTCTTTTCTCAGACCAGGTCAGTTACTGTGCTGATCTATATGAATTACAGTCATTCTGTTTTCAAAACTCTGTAGCCTCAAGCATACACAAACACATGCACAGTCCTGGTCTACCCAACCCTATTTTTCCTTAGCTCACCAAATATACTTAATTTTTGAATAATTCCAATTATCCCAAAAGGCGTGATGATGACAATTACGGGATGATTTTCAATTCTATTCCTCATTTCCTCATATTTTACTCTAGTTTAATGGTTGATCATATAGAAGATGTTTCTGTATTTCCCCTCATTCTATGTGGCGTGAGTTGAGTTTGCTTATAACACAGCAACTCAGTTTACACAGAACAAAATCAGTATCTCTGTATGTCACTAATTTAGCATCTTCCTAGCTGCTCTTAGTCTCCAACCACGATTATCCACACCTGCCAGATACAGGCCAACACACCCATACATTCTCCATGCTTTTTGAAATGTAATCCAATAATAATTGAAATAACTCCAAAGTACCTGAATTTTTGCCTTGGAACTAGAGACAGAAAGAGCTCTTCATAACAATAATATTTTACCTTCTTTCTCTAATTTATGGGCAGGAAGAAACTTCTAGGCAATCTCTGATTTTCCAGTTGAGTGCCTTTCAAAATTTCCTGCAGTATTCTCTGGCCTGAACGGTTCCACTTGATGCCACATAATTGGTTCAAAACTGAATTATCTCCCAGATAATGGTATCAGCTTCTGCAACAATGCAATTGCTTTTTGTGCTTTTCTGCTTCAAGGAGACAGTACACTGCCT